>NC_089790.1:932500-937500 GCF_040412425.1 Macrobrachium rosenbergii | reverse complement strand
GAAAAATGACTTCGTATTTGAAACAAGGTTTATTTTTCGCCGAGTTAACGGCTGAATGATAGAAATTCTAAAATGAACAGAAATGTGGAAGCTTTGGTGTCTGCTGGAAAGAGGCCGATGATACAGGGAACTTTCTCTCTCTCTCTCTCTCTCTCTCTCTGGTTTCGCCAATATGATGCCCTTGACTGGAATGGTGAATTATGCACGTAGGCGGTAGTGGACTTATGTGGGACGCAGCTGTGTTGTTCATTTCTCCCTTAAATACCGTTACAAAACAAAGTTCCCATCGGCGAGGTAATTCTCACCCCTTCGTTCCTAGCGTGAAACCATTCTCTCTCTCTCTCTCTCTCTCTCTCTCTCTCTCTCTCTCTCTCTCTCTCTCTCTCTCTCTCTCTCTAACATTTTAATGAATCGGAAAGTATTACAAGAACAGCAACAGCAAAATGAATGTAAATATTGTAACCTGACGAAGTGCGATGGATCTCTCTCTCTCTCTCTCTCTCTCTCTCTCTCTCTCTCTCTCTCTCTCTCTCTCATATTTAACGCATTCGGAGTCTTTTTATAGCTTTGTGATAACAGTTCCATGAATCTGAAGTCTCTGATCTCTTGACAAATATTTACACAATACCTTGTTATGAAGCCATATGTTTGAACTTGCTTCACACACCACAAGCAGTCTGTGTTATGTTAGATTGGTTCTGTAATGTATGTGCGCTTATTTGTATGGTAATGTTTTTATGTTTGTTCGTATGTTTGTATGTATCGTCTACACACTTTTTCGGATGGGATGGCGCTATGAGAAAATACCTAAACGTTTTTCATTCAATTTTCATTCAGGTATTTTGGGATGGGATTGCTGGCTTCACGCTCTTACTAGAAGTGTATGTGGAAACGAGATCTTCGCGCGGTGTGATATGTAATCTTAACTAAAATTCACTTCACGTATTTGTTTGTTAAAAAAAAAAATAAAAGCTTTTTAAAATACTGTTGATTGCAGAAACGGATCATTACTCAGCCGACACGTCAAAATTAACCGTATCGTGAGAGTAAATTGGAATGGAACATATTTTAATTATAAACATTCGTTGGTCATATAAAATTACCTTAAGAATTATTGCTGGTTGTCTGCGAGAATACGACCACATATGTGAAACCACCACCCCCAATACACAAACGTACACACGTGAACCCTCCACCTCATGCATACATAAGACCTCTACCTCAAAACAGCCTCGCAACTGCCACCATAATCCTCACATGTAACAATCACCTACCATTTTCGAAATCTTGGGAGGTTTTGAAGAGGCAGGCGGTCGTCGTCTCTCCATGGGGGGCGGGGGGGGGCCGCTAAAAATAAGAGTAAATAAAGAGAAAGTTGACATAAAACTTCCTTAATTCCTTTTTGCTTCAAAAAATGTATATAGCTGGAAAACAGGGCCATATTTTCGTACAGAGATTCCGGTCTTGCGTGTCGTAAAACTTCGAGGGAAAAAAAAATGAAGAATACTAGGCTAGTTATACTCAGAGGCGAGAGAGAGAGAGAGAGAGAGTGCAGTAATGCATAAAGAGTGAACTTTGTCAGCTCTCTTTATCATGCGCATGAATATTTATATTCAACATAGAACTTTTGGCTATATAAACGATACTTAAGCATCGTTTAACTTCCTCTCATGTTAGTTTCTCTTGCTTGCTCGCGCATAATAGTGGGGACGGAGAGAGAGAGAGAGAGAGAGAGAGAGAGAGAGAGGATTTACTGAAGAAACGAACTGACGTCTTGGAAGAAAGGAATGCTGTCTCAAGACCGAGGGAGAAAAATAAAAAGTGCAGATTTATACTTTTGTGCGTAGTCGCTATGCGTCTCTTTATGATTGTATCACCTTAGCGAGTGGAAGGACACTTTTCCGGGTCTCCTCCTAGAATCTTTTCTTCATTATTATTATTATATTAATATTTATTATTATTATTATGAGAGGAATACAAATAAACAAGTAGATAAAGAGAGATAAAAATAACGAGGTATTAAGTCTGGCAGAATACCTATAGATTGAAAATGACTGGTTTGAAACGAAAACATTAGTGAAATAACTTTCATCCCAGAACCCAAAGTTTCATGGATGATGACTAATGAATCAGTTCCACTCACCTTATCCCAGAACCCAAAGTTTCATATATAACTTATAATTCGGTTTCACTCTCCTATACAGAATTTACCCAAGAAATTTCGGGTCTGTTAAGTCTGTGCCGTGAAATATACCCTGATAATAAGCTTATCCATGTCTGCAATATTTTTATCTTAGCTGTGGAATTATTGACATGTTTCCGTATTTCATTTTCCATAACGATTTCCTTATAAAGTGGGTCGCAAATTTCTTTTATAACCTCAAAGTGCAGTTTTTTCTGTTGGTTTAAGGAAAGATCGACTTTGTTGTAGTGGAAAGGATCCACGATTTACGTACCTTCAAAAATAGCGGCCGTATTATTTTCTCGTTGCTCATCAATTGATGATTTGTTACTTTGTTGTTAAATTGCAAAACATCGAGGTTATTTTTACACTGATTTCCAGAACTGAAAAAAAAAAAAAAATACACACTCGCATGTGTGTGTTCAAAGTACAAAGGGAAAGTATGAAACAGAAGGTACGACTCATACCTGTTGTCTGATATTCCATCGTGGCACTTTGCATGCAGACATTACGTGTTCCTCATTCAAAATTTATAATATGTATGTGTATGTATATATTTGTGTTTGTATATATAACTATTTTTGAATCACGAGGGATTATTCCATCTTTTCAAGCATGCAGTGTGCTTGCAAAAGGTGAAGTAAACCGGAAAAGATTTAACACTCGGATTTTTTTCCTCTCGCCACAGTGGATCAAAAGTTTGAATATATATTCATTCAGATTTTGTGACTTAGTCAGAGATATAATTATATATATATATATATATATATATATATATATATATATATATATATGTATATATATATATATATATATATATATATATATATATATATATATATATATATATATATATATATATATATATATATATGCTGACATGCTTGAGAGATGAGGTTCAGTCCTGTCATTTAATATATCATTTACAGCATTCATATATCCAGTGTGAGAAACCTATTGTAATATCATCAATACTGACTAGCGAGAGAGGGATTCTAGCAAAAGGGTAATCTTCCTTAATACATTAAGGAAGAATTCATGTGAGATTATAATATCTGATTCACGGAGAACCTGAAAATAGTAAGACCCGAAAACTGGACTCTGTTATACAGGTAACAGTGACAACAGTCAGTTGAACGTTAAAGGCAAGATTATCTTTAAGATGAAGAATGGGAATAAAAATAATTACCATAGTCGCGCTTAGCTTATCTAGAATTAAAGCGGAGTATTGGGTTTCTCCTAATTAGAGTTAATTAATAGGTTCAGTAATAATGCGGTTTCCTTTGATTCAGAGCTGTTGGAAAATTGTACCGAATTCGTAGTAGTTGCAGGTTGAAACAGTTGAAAGAGTTTCTGATTGAGATATATTCCGATGCTGATAAAATTTGCCTCTGATTGAGAGGTCAAAAGATGATTAATTATTGCCAGAGTAGGATCAGCTGCGTTTGACTTATCTGATAATTGAAGATGGGAATTAGCAAAATCTGTAGTTCAGATGGCTCTAAAAAGTCAACAGGAGATATAAATAATAGAAAAGTATATTTTTTTTTCATTCAGGAATACTAAAATATTAATGATAACCAGAGCAAAACAGATGTGTCGGACTGAAGTGATAGTAACTTGGCAAGAATATTGGTGAATCGGTGCATTTACTCAGAACTGCAGTGAATCGACTTCTTCAGTATCAAGGGAATATATCGGTGCTCCTTTTGCACTAGGACATCAAAGAAAATACCTCAGCATTTTCCTCAAAAGTACTGCTTGAAAATCCGAGGTTTTGCTCAGAAGATCCCTAACAGAAGAGTTGTCTGTCATTGGGGGAGCCACAGTTAAACCGCTATTTGGGACTTGCAATAGGAAATTGCAGGAATCGGAGTAAAATCATATCTTTGATTCAGAGGTAAATCGATAGCTAATAAGATTCAGTTTACACCGAAGTGTCTGACTTGAATACAGTTAATGGTTGATGGCCAGGAAAGGGTAAACCAGATTTTAGAAGTTAATGGAAACAATGACAAAAGTCAGGAGGTTTTGCTGCGGTTCCAGACTGTAATATTAATAGGATATTTTAATTGGCTGGGTAATAGGAAAGATAACTGTGCTATGTGAAATATAGCTTTAACGACTAGTCTCAGCTGTATTCTACGCACGTCCTTATTGCTCTGTTGGAAACGTATATTTTTAACATTTGTGGTGTATTCATCCCTTTTATTTAGTTGCATAATTTTAGTTTGTGTTCACTAGTGGATCCAGAAAAATTTCATGGGTGGGGGCCCACCAATTTTCATATTATACATACACACATACTTATATATATATATATATATATATATATATATATATATATATATATATATATATATATATATATATATATATATATATATATATATATCTATATATTATTATTATTATTATATATTAAGATTATTATATATATTATTATTTTATTATCAAAATTATTATTATTTTTCTCAAAATATATTATTATTAAATCTTCAATACTATTATTTTGTCATTTTTTTCATGTGGGGGCGGGGGGAGCACGTGCCCAGGTAACCCCCCCCCGCCCCCAGATCGGCAAGTGTTTGTGTTGATGGTTTTGATAGTGGTTAATGCCGCTAGATTCATATTTCTTCGCCATTTGATCCCGTTGCATCGTTTTTTTTTCTTAATTGAAACAATAATAATATAGCTTTAGCAGATTTTTATCTACTTAAACCGTAGCTGAGATCCTGGTTACGACTGTTTTTACCCGTTTGGTTTATGCACAAGGAAACTAAAGTCTAATTTTTTAACAGTTACACCGGATTCCGGA
>NC_089790.1:867500-927500 GCF_040412425.1 Macrobrachium rosenbergii | reverse complement strand
TAATAAAAGAGTAAATAAAAACCAAGTGGAGGATAGGGAAGACAGCTCTAAAAGTGAGTCTCTGAATATTCATTACATTTTCATGTACGATAACACAGCGCTCTTCCATTTAACAAAATAATCAGTAAACTGTAACAGAAAAGGGAAATGAAAATTACGATTAAGGTAGAACAAGCTTAATGAGAAATTAATCAGTTACGAAGCACAAAGCACAGAAGTAAAATTCAATTAGTATTGGAGCTTGCGAACTTCAAAAGTCGGGAAATTACGCAGGGACCGAAACGTAACAAAAGTAAGTGATGCTGGATGCTGTATGGTGAACTGGTAATAAAAGTGGAAGAGGGACTTTTGAGACAATTACCTTCAAGAGATTTTGCCTCGTTGTGGTGTAATATAAGTAATTTAATTGAAACCTGTAAAATGGAGTACGGTTGAGTGCTTTTTTTTCCTCTGGATCCAGACACGAGTAAATTGTAATTGTAAATATGGTCACGCGAATACACATGCATGCAGCACTAATACAAACACACACACACAATATATATATATATATATATATATATATATATATATATATATATATATATATATATATATATATATATATATATTCACTGGGTCGGCCCATGGGAGTGGCAACCTAGCGTACACTAATATTCTAGGTCTGATGAGAGCAGGGAATAAAGTGGGGGCCTGAAGAAATAGTTCTGAAGACACTGTGTTGTGTGTGTATGTATATATATATATATATATATATATATATATATATATATATATATATATATAAATATATATACATATATATATATATATATATATTATATATATATATATATATATATATCCTATATATTATATAGTTTGTACACTTACAAGGTTTCCCAAGTTCCTAAGTATCCTAGATCCCTGGAGACGAAGCACTCAGAGCCTTAATCCTATTCATTATCCCACTGCCAATGATTTCTCGTGCTCATTCTGAGCAAGGCCACAGTTTTTAATTGTGGATATTGCCTTTACCTAAAGAGGTGTCAATATAGAAGGCAGGCAGGTGCTACTACTCTGAGCGCGGGCTCAAAATCCAGGCACCACTAGCTGAGCCAGGTGGACCTGGAGCTCACTAAGAGGCAAGAAAGCAACTTTATGAAGCTCTTTTTATGCCCCGGTTAGCAAGTTTCTTCATTTTTTATTTATGGAGAATTTTATTTTGGTGTGTTTACAGCTGGCAGTGAAGGAAAATATGCAGCATGATAAGGTCTCAAGAATAATGAAAAGCACTTTAAAAATGGCAATATAGCACAATTATCAGATGGACAGAAACGCTGAGATACACTGAGCATTGAGTACTGCAGATCTGACATCATCAGTATATTATTGCACATAATTTTGTCCAGACAATGCTCTCATTCTTATTGTTGGTATGTTAAGTTTATAGCAAGAGGATCTGTTCAAGATCACGGGTTCTGTTTTCATTTGGTTCCGTTTCTCTATGTGTTTCACATATGTTCGAATTTCCGTTCTCCTGTAAGTGGTGCCTTAACCCTTAAGACCAACTCGCCATCAAGATTACACATGGACGAGGTCCAAACATTTTGCATGCCTATGATAATTTTTATATATTTTAAGCTACTTTCTAATGCCGTAGGAACCGAGACAGCTAAGCTCCTGAAACAAGCTCGTTCCCTCAAGAACAGTTTGTCAGTTGAATGAAACCCTTAAATGACGACAGGTACACTTCTTAAAAAGAGGCGAATTTTGCTTCTTAAAATATATTTCCCATGGTTGACCTTGAAATCACGAACTTGTCAGCATTTCCCCCATTTTCAAGACTTCCATTTAAAATAACGAGACTGCGGAGTTAGGCGTTGCAAATCAGTCGCTGTAAGTCACGCCAGCGCAGCTGAAAACAAGCAATCATTCCACTATCAATGAGCGCAGCGAGGCAAGAATCTTCTGCCAGGGGAATGACAGACTCGTGGACAAGCCAGAGATTGGCATTTTAATTACGGTCTTGTTCATCCGAAACCTGCCACCAGATTTAGGTGACGAGGGAGCGATGGATCTCGATTTGTCAGAACAGAGAAGCGGAAGAAAGGGTGTTGAGTTCCGCGCCCTACTTTCGTGGGTAAAGTGGAAGACAATAGGGCCGAGATCTTAGAAATTACTGTGCGTTATCTAGCCTATATACATAAGTATCTCGTATATGTAATGTAAATATATTTTTATATGTGTATATATGTGTGTGTGTGTGTGTGTGTGTGTTAGGGGCGCACACTTTCTTAAGCACGTCTTGTTGAGCGCTGATTTAAAACACTTTTAATTTGTTATTTACCCTTTTTTGTTTTGCAAGATTGTTTTGAGAAGCCTCGATGGTATCACGGCTAGAATATATATATATACATAAAATTCATATATATATATATATATATATAATATATATATATATATATATATATATATATATATATATATATATATATATATATATATATATATATATATATATATATTATATATATATTGTAGATGTGATACATCAAGGCTTTCCAAAACAAACCTGCAAGAAAAGTGTACTGAAAGACGTCACCAATTCAAGTGGTGACTTACCCACTTATTTTAAAGAAAAAATAGTTTAAATTATTCCTCTAAGGTAATTGAAAAGGCAACAAATTCCACATTGAAGGGAATACAGTCATAAATCCTTGAGATCAACGCCCAGAGTAATGACTATGCAGCAGTCAGAGAGGTGGCCTTCCAGTGCAGTTCATGAGATTTGTGGTTACAAGATGATGAGCACGGAAAATGTGGTCTTGTGCTATAGGCACTGAGCAGCTTTCTTTCACAATACTACAACTATGGTTCAATCTTCGTAGTTCAGCTGTCATCCATTTTGTTCCTGCTCGTATGTGGGTATGAATTCAGTCAGAACATACCCTATTCTTGACGGCCGCATTTATCACTGCGGTGTCAGTTAATCATAAGGATATTTCTCCCACTGTATCCGTCAAACAGTACCCCATCTACAATGCTAATAAACTAATGATCAGGTGACATGTAGGGGAAGATATGTCTCACGGAAGGCATGTGATAATTATATATGTTCGTTTACGTGGTGGTGTTTAATCAGTTTCTGTGGATGTTGGAATTGTAGGTGGATATTTTTACATATTACATGTAACAACATTTTATGCTGTGGCGTGTAATATCAATTCAAGAGAGAGAGAGAGAGAGAGAGAGAGAGAGAGAGAGAGAGAGAGAGAGAGAATAAAAAAATAACAATTGAGACGGAGTAGGAAGGGAAGAAGATGCAAATTAAGGCAGATTTGTAAGGCCAATTGAGTTAGATGTAAATGAAGACAAATATGCTAACCCGTCTCTGCTGAGAGAGAGAGAGAGAGAGAGAGAGAGAGAGAGAGAGAGAGAGAGAGAGAGAGAGAGAGAGAGAGAAATGAAAGCAAATTTTGTTTTTTCAACTGAGAGAGCAAAAGAGGGAGTCATGAGAGAGTCTAATGTCAGTGCGGAGGATAATTGGTATTCCTTTCAGACAGAACTTCTACCTCCTCTACGGAAGCTGGAAAGTCGTGTTTTTTGCAAGTTCAAGTGGACTTTGTCTTTTATAACATTTTCGCCATTTTTATTTGTGACCCTTGTGAGTTTTTCGTCTCTCTTTGTCGTTCTCGTAATTTGATGATACTTTATGTCTTATTACAAATCATTATATGCACATTCATTATATAAAACTATAGTTATAGAGAATAATGTTTTAGTCGTTTATTGTATACGTATATAATTCGTGACTTCGTATTATACATAAGACTTAAATTCTAAGGAAAAGTATTTTTTTTAATAGCATTTGACAGTATTAGAATTACCTGTGCACATCCAGATTATTTTTTTCATTGATTGGCGGCATAGGCTTTGTATAGTAAAGAATAAAATACAAAATCCACATTTATGTAAAGTACTGTATTTACAAATAAATTTATTTTATTTGTAAATACAGTACTTTACATAAATGTGGATTTTGTATTTTATAAACCTATTCACGGGATTGTGAAGAAGATTTGCATAGTAAAGAATCACAGAGAAAATTAAAATAACCATCAAGAACTAGAAATGAAATGGATTAAATGCCATGAAGATATATATTGAATATCCGTTATGAATAATGAGTTATACTTGATTTTCATCGTGATTTGATAATCAACGCTGCTTGAGACTCTCTTGGCATATAGGTCAATAACGCAAGTTTTAGCCACCGACCCTCGAGTGCCCTTCAGACGCTGCGCTCTTTGAGATCATACCCCGCAATCAAACCCGTCTGGCTGGCTTTTCCCAGAGCTGATTAACTCCCAATTGAAATGGTAGACTTTCTTTTAAATCGGATAACTGAACACAAATCAGCGTTTGAAGTTTTGATTGCATCGCCGCAATGCCTAATGTGCATTCTCAAAGAAATTAATGAGGTAATTAAAGCTTTTATCTCCGTGGGCCATTTTATATCGTCTTTGTAACGAGATTAATCTGGCCTATCGCGGCTGTTCGTTGCATCCAGTTTCCCCAGAACGGCTCTTCGCGTCGGCTCGCATTTCTCGAACGCCGATCATTTATCCCGATTTTTATTCGTTAGTGAGAAGACTTCTTTGACGTGGATATTTTCTTATATTACTGTCATTATTTCTTTTAGAGATTCTTTGAGATGGGTATTGTTTTATTTTACTGTCATTATTGTTGAGGTGAATATTTTTTTTTATATTCTATCATTATTTTGTTTTAAGATTCTTGGAGATGAATATTTTCTTACATTACTGTCATTATTTTTGAAGGTTCTTTGAGGTGAATATTTTCTTTTATTACTCTCATTATTTTTGAAGGCTCCTTGAGGTTAATATTTTCTTTTATTACTTTCATCATTTTTTTTAAAGATTCTTTGAGATGAATATTATCTTATATTTGTCATTATTTTTTAAGATTCTTTGAGGTGAATATTTCCTTATATTACTGTCATTATTTTTTAAGATTCTTTGAGGTGAATATTTCATTATATTATTATCATTATTTTTGAAGATTCTTTGAGATGAATATTTTCGTAAATTACTCTCAATTTCTTAAAAATTCTTTGAGAGAGATAGTTTCTTATATTGGTGTCATTACTTTCTTCGCAATGGCATTCACGTTTTTCTTCGAGAATTCCTGGTTTTGATTCATAAACATTCATTTGGTGCCATTCTGATCCCAGAATGCTTTCAATAGTCTCCTGTTCTTTCACATTTTCAACTGAATGACTTCTTGTGATGATGAATATTGCCATATTTTATGTGGAGAGATGGAGTTATAAAGCAATCTTCCACTTCGTCAAAGATTCGAATGATACATTTCTTAATCTACAGGTGATTACATAACCCATGAGCAGCCAGTTTCACAAAACCAATCAACTTTCCTTAAAAAATGCAAAATGATTTGGATTTAGCTCACCTTGACTTCCGTCCTCATATGAATTGGTTCCTATTACTTATTTGGCAATGATTGAAATCGCACTCGGATATATCGATAAATAAAAAATAAACAAATCAGCAACGTCATCAGCTTCAGTAACGTGATGATGATGATAATATGAAAAGTAATTATAAATACAGCAATGTTAACAGTGATGATAATTAATTTTTCTCCCACTCAACGTCATCTTTTTAACTTGATTACTTGCATTGAAAGGATCATTCCATAGTATCTTCGATGATAACTCCCTCCCCCTGCCCCCAAACTAAGCATATTATTTCCTTGCCCTGTTTCTATGTAACGACACCTAGTTTCGAGGAGGGTATCAGCGACACCGCCCCCCCGCCCCGGCCCGCCGCCCCCCCAACCCCACCAAGTTCCTTCCTCCAGGCTAAGCATTATTTCCTTGCCCTGCCTTCGTGTAACGACACCCAGTTTCGTTGGTATTTTATTTTTCACACGCGGCAAAAGTTCTGGGAAGTGGGGAAATTGTTATCGGAAAAAGGGTTAGGTCATGAAATTCTTCAATTTTATTTCCATACTTTTGGAGTGCCATCATAATCCGATAGATTTTATTTTACAGAGAGCAGGTGCTACCTCTCTTTTTTTTTTTATTTCTTTAAAATGTTCTGTTGTTTCTGGAAATTTCTTGATAAGCGCAAGTTCATATCTAAAGGGAGAATCATTTAGAATTAATGATAGTCAAAATATAATAGGTCGAGGCTCACAGCGGGTGGGGAAAATGATATCAACTTTGCTTGGTGGGCAGAGCTGGCAGTGAAGCAATACGGGAAAGAGCAATTTTAAACGAAAATATATTGGGCTCTAGACCTGAACTAGAGAAGAGTAAAAAAAAAAAAAAAGAATAACAAAAAAGAATAAAGGGGGAATATAAAGGCTGAAAAATAAAGCTATTGAAAATTGTTTCATGATGTTAAGAGAAGCTAAATTGAATTTAGATGGAATACGGCTTCTGGTGACCAAAGGCAAAAAAAGGATAAAAGTCGAGGTCTTGCCTCTTGTCCGGAGAGAAATGTCATGCGACTGTATACCACGACAACTTACGTGACCGTAAGAAACTTAGGTGATTACCTGTGTTACATTACAAGTGATGCCCTTTGAAAGTCATTAGGCACCAGCGAAATCTCAAAATGGTAGCCGAAATCACAGTCATTATATATATATATATATATATATATATATATATATATATATATATATATATATATATATATATATATATATTAATATATATATATATATATTAACACTTTAACCTCATCATCTATTCCTTAAGATATTAAAACAAAAAAAATTGTAAGAAAGCGTCGATTGGTTTTACATATGAATTATATTCCGATTGAAATTCTATTGCGGTTTTAGTGAATATCATTTGATCACACGTTCTTACTGTATATGAATTACAGTGTACGTTAATCTGTAAATTACAGATGAAATATTAAGTACAAGCGCTTTTTACAATTTCCAGACTTTGTTGTTCTAATTACCCTACTAATTACTGAAGATTCAAATCAACGTAAAATGTGAAATATTACAGAACTTCTGAAACGAAGGAGAAACGTCGCGTAAGAATGTGTTTTGCGTTCGGGGCGTTTGCGATTTCCGCCGTTAAAACAAGAGCGCATAAGGTCCATTATAGAAGTGGGATTTTGGCTCCAATAATCAGCACAAAGTTCTTTATTGCACGTCGCGGCCGCTTTCTCCTCCGTCGGCTGAAAAAAAAAAAAGAGATTCATCAAATAACCACAATAAAATATATCACCAACTTGACTAATTGCTTCATTTTTTTCGCTGAAAGTGTGTGGGGAACATTCGAGAATCAGAGTCTCTCTCTCTCTCTCTCTCTCTCTCTCTCTCTCTCTCTCTCTCTCTCTCTCTCTCTCTCACAATGCATCTGATAGCCGTTCACCTTTCGTGAATTAATTAGTATATTTTTTTTCCTCACTGTGAAAAGTCTATTCTTTTCGATAATTCCATTAACATATTTCCGCTTTCGTATCGGAAACATAGATTGTAGATACATCTGTTATTTCATTTCCTTCCTTCCTTCCTTCCTTCCTCCATTTATCTCTTTGTCTTTCTTGGTAGAATTACCTTTTATCGAAGTCTTCGAATTTCGACTTTGACCAGTTTTCCTGCAACTAAGTGGATTTTCGCATCCCTTCTGGTTTTAATTAGGGCATCGTTGCTTTCATAGAGATTCCTTTATCAAAAGCAACGGGAGTATGTGTATGATAAATCTGTACTCGACTACCCAACTCATTCATCTTATTTCTTCTCTCTCTCTCTCTCTCTCTCTCTCTCTCTCTCTCTCTCTCTCTCTCACCCCTACATACAAAACAAACACGCTCACACAGCATACTCCATTGTCACAGCATCTGCCGGATTACCATGTGAATGAAAGCAGAAAGGAATGGAAGTGTTATTATGGTAATTCCGTCCCGCCCATGAGACGCGTCGAAGAGGACGGGCGAGATTAGAACTCAAAAGCGACAAGAGACGAGAGAGAGAGAGAGAGAGAGAGAGAGAGAGAGAGAGAGAGAGAGATTTGCAACACGAGTCCTTGTCCTTCAAATGTCTGTCACTTGTTTCAGACGGCTAATGTGTGGCTGTGACACGCAATCACCAGTTCTGCTGTCGATCGGAGAGGCATTTTCGACCTTCCAGGATGCGCTGGTGTTTAGCTGCTCAAACTAACAAACATACGTATCTCTAAGTTATAATTAATAGATCTTATTATGGGTAGCATTTGATAATTTTGTATTTTTTTTCAGAGGTGGTTTTATAAACTAACAAACATATTTTTTTTTAAATTTTAGTATTATTATTTGTATGTTTGGTTTATTATTTCTTACCCATTTGTATGTTTGGTTTCCCCTTTTTTTACCTTAATGAATTTAGTTTTTAGTTGTTATTCCTTTTTTTAAGTCATTTATGAGCAGTAAAACAACTCGCTCCTGTCATGTACTGCAGTTTAGAGCACAAAATTTCTCTGCGTTTGAGTGTATACATATATATGTGTATGTAAGTGTGTATGTATTTATATACGTGTGTGTGTGTGTGTGTGCTTGCACTTGACGAAACGTGACTGCAACGTAAAATGTCATGTACCGGTGAATTATTAAAAGATCATTCGAGCTTGAATATGTTTCGTTGCCAGCTTCCCTGATGGAAATTTTTAGCTAAAGTTTATTTGTGCGTAATTGAAATGAGGATCGTTGTTGTAACCGGAATTTATATGGTAATGTAGCGCAAATTGAAAAGATGTCAGTTTAAAGAACAATGGACATGATAAAAGTGATTGTTTGATTAAAGAGTTCATTTCGACACAAATTGATGGGGATTAAAAACGGGAAAAAAACTGATAGGCAATAAAAGAGATTCAAAATAACTAATACTAGTGAGAAAAATATATACGGAACTGATAAATAAGGTACAAAGGAATGCATGGAAAACCGGGCTAAAACTGGAAATAAATCACCTAAAGAATACGGAGCAGTGATAAAGAATAACGAATAAAGTGAAAGAAAGTCTCCCATAAAAAAAAAGCATGGAAGCTAAAAACTGAAGCGATAGTGAGTCAGTGTAAAAAAATAGGTGATAGAGAATCGATGGAAAATAGATCGAGGTGATAGGGAGATAGATAAAAAAAAAAAAATAGCGGAACGTTCAAGGCTGCGTTGCGAGGAATCCTACCAAGGGTTGAGTGAGACACGCCGGCATCCGATATGGAATACGCAGGATGGATTATTCAGTCATCTGTTAATTGAATGTCCGAGATAACTAAACGTTCCATTTATTGACTCATCATCAATCCCTGTTTGGGCCAGGGATGGGTCGCGGTGGCAATGAGGGTGTACCGTACGTTTGTCTGATCGTTACCAGTTCATACTCGACTGCTTTTCCTTAATGATCAGGGTCGTGCGAACTGCGCCTTGCTCTTATTAGTATCCAGGCGCAGTCTCTCTCTCTCTCTCTCTCTCTCTCTCTCTCTCTCTCTTTCCAAAAATATCAACAAAAACGAACCCCCTTCCCTTTTGCGAAGAATTGCTGCTGTTATTGACAGAGTTTATTTTGACAGAATAAGTGAGGTTAATCAGTCAGGGGGAGTTTTTTGTAAGCGTGGAATTAATGATAGTATCTGTTCGCTAGCAAAAAAATTTAGGTCTTAGTTAAAACAAAAACATTCTTTAATTCTGGTAAGCTCTTCGGAGTTTAAAAAAAAAAGCTGTTGACTTATTTTTTCTTTCTTTAAGTCTCTTTGTAATGTATCTTTCTTTTGAGGGTGGGTTTGAAGTATTTAGCTGTATCTTTATGCATTTTCAGAATTAGTGAGGAAAGAGGTTATCTTTCAAGATAACAATCTTTTATTTTATAAGAAGTATGACAGGTGATCCTTTCTTGATGTAGGCAGTAATGCCTAATCGAGAATACTTTGGCAATTTTGACTGCCGTATAACCAAAGAACATAGAAAAAAGATTCTTGAAATTAGTCGCGTCATTCCAGGGGTAGATCAGGAAGACTCAAGTGCTGTTGGTTTACCAAACCTTGCCCTGGGAGGGGTCGTTAAGAGGTCCTATAATATAGTAAGGAGATCTGGCAGAAGAGGACTTGGTTACGATTGAAGCTACCAGCAGATGGGGAAGTCTACATTTGATCAAGTACGGCACGAAGAAAAAATGTTTCTTAATCTCAAAGAAGAGGAAAAATGAATTAACCCTCAGGTGCTTCAGTTCCCATGTTAATTAGAAAAAGTCAGTCACAAGGAGAGGTCACGGGGCCCTTTATAAGTTCATGGAAACGAGAGAATGTTGTTATACCGATTTACAGGTAGGCTAATATAAATCTTATAACCTCTGGTTAACTGCTGCTTTTGTTAGAAGATGAATATTATTTGTCATATATTTCACAATATGCATATATTTTCGTGAAAGTAGTCAAAGAGGCCATTATGAGAAAACTGGAGCGAAGACAGCGGATATGAAATTCAAGAAAATGCAGGTGAAGAATCAAATTAAAAGCTATTAAAAAAAAGTATAGATATGCTTGACCACACAGAATTGAGAAATGATTGAGGCAGTGAATGTAAAAGGTCTGCTTTATAACAGCTGTAATTACTATTACATCTCAAGAGCACTTTGGAAAAAGGGGTTTAAATCAACTTCGTAATTTGCAAGTTATCGTTTGTCTTCTTAGAAACTAATTATTTGCATTGCTTACTTTTTTCCTGTCTTATCCGAATAGTGTTCCTCTTAAATTCCATCTTCTTATTGCAAAAGGATTTTAAATAAAATTCACATTTTTTATCTAAAAGTGTAACACACGTATTTATTAGTTTGTCTTAATATACATCTTGCCAGTACTATGTATTCAAATGGACGGGTAAATTATTTTATGTTTTGTTTTTCATCGACGTCTGTCATTCTTCCCTTTTTTTTTTAATTCCGTGAAGTGGTAAGAAAGAGAAATATTATAAAGACAGAGATTATCTTTTATACAGGGTGTTTTAAGGAATTAAAATCGTTGTTTTTAGAGACACGTGTTCTAATATATATATAAAAACTGCAAGAAATAAAGATAAATTCGAAAGACTTGTATTTGCTGTCAGAGGGAGAGTGAGAGAGAAACGTTTCAGGAAGTAACTGATGAATCGATTAGTTTAAGTGCAGTAAACAGATAGGAACAATGTGCAGGTGTACAATGTTTCTCTTTGTTCACCGCACTTACTGCACTTAAGCTTATCGATTTCTCAGCTACTAGTTAAAAACGTTTCTCTCTCGTTCTCCCTCTGACAGCAGATAAAAGACTCTCGAATTCCTCTTCATTTCCTACAGTTGTCGAGGTTTAAGCACATCCGTCTATAAAAGCAACGTATTCCCAAGACGCATCGCGAGCATTTACCCACTCCCTACCAACTCCCACTCCAGTCTCTTTTGTTCAGAGGCGCAGCATGGCACTTATAGCCGAGTCAAACAGACGCCGTTCCCCAAGTGCCTTTCCTGATCCTCTGCGTCTCTAGGGGGCGGGTGGGGGGGAAGTGGGCCTCTACAGATGTCAGTCAGGTGTTCCCGTTTTGTTTGGTGTTCTTTTTTGGGGTTTTTGTAGCCCCTCCAAGTCCCAGTTGGTCTCGGGGGGAAAACCTCTCCCTGTCTGTGAAGCGGCTTTTGGGAATTTTAATCCTCGTGCAGTGGGGATTAAGATGTTGATCACTCCAGGTATTTGGGAGAGAGAGAGAGAGAGAGAGAGAGAGAGAGAGAGAGAGAGAGAGAGAGAGAGAGAGAGAGAGAGAGAGGGTATGGCTAGTCATCGATTTACCGTAGGAATACGGAAGTTAGATATATTTTTCAAATGACATGTGTGGAAAGATGTAAAAATATCTAAAGGAAATTGAAAGTCATTTCATATTTCATATATATATATATATATATATATATATATATATATATATATATATATATATATATATAGAGAGAGAGAGAGAGAGAGAGAGAGAGAGAGAGAGAGAGAGAGAGAGAGAGAGAGGTAATACAACCGAAAGGCAGGACAAGATTTCAGTGTATCTGCAGAAAGGAAAAGAGAATGAGTGACTGATTTTGAGTTATCTGGCATCGTGTCAGTTGGGTCATTGATGCAGTAAAGTTATGTAAAAAAAAATATATATTTTACAGTAAAACACCAGATCGTTTATTTACTCGCAGGACGATCGCTTCCCTATATAACTTTTTTTTCACTTTACAACCTCATCACAAATTCTATATTCAGTCAGAGTGATTTTTCGAAGTTTATGGCGCTACATTCTCAACAGCTCGTCACCGGGAGAAAGACCATTCGCCAAGATGCTCTGTCGTACATCCTGCATATATAAAACTGTCCAAGGTATCTGTTCGGGAATAGTAAGCTTCACATTTTTATTGCCTTAGCGAAGCATTCGGGGAGATAACTTGGTCACCAGATTCTCCTTCACTTACGATGTGAGATCTACGAGTTGCTGGTGCAAGGCGAATTCTAGATTCGTTTAATTTGTTATCTTGGAGGTTACTGAAGCATAAAACTTTTCTTTCGTTTTTCGTGATCATGATGATGGGAGTATGATAATAAGCTAGGAAATGTGATTATAATGTATTACAGTCCGACATAAAAAAAGATAATGAGAGTACAGCCCAGCATAAAAAAATGTGTATATATATATATATATATATATATATATATATATATATATATATATATATATGTATATATATATATATATATATATATATATATATATATATATATATATATATATATTATATATTGGGGGAGCTGTACTTTCATTATATTTTTTACGTCGGACTGTAATACATTATAATCACACTTCCTAGCTAATTATCTTATTCTCATCATCATTATCATCATCATCATCCCCATTTATTCTCCGTTGACCCTGTTCTCGCCTTAATTATATTATGTTGGTATTCTTCTTTGCGAATATTTATGACCGTTGTTGTCCTGGAGATTATCACAGCCAACATCAGTTAACTCATTACCATGAACATGACCACAACCCGCATTCTTAAACACCGTTTTATAAGGGAAATCTTCCTTATGTAGTTCATTTCGATCGTGTCAGGTGGACCTAATGTACTGCGCACCAGGACCTGCTCGTTTCAATTTTTTTTTTTATAAAGCAGATGACCTTTCATTCACTTACAGAAAAAACTAAAAAAATAAAATGTTTGAAATCTAATTTTTGGGTAACGTCGTCATTCTTGTTTCACTGCGAAATTTTTGTCCTCTCTCCCCAGCGTATTATGCTCTTTGCTCGTTCTGACAACAAAGGAATAACTTCTCTGTTAGGGTATTTTCCATAATATTTTATTTTGTTAAAGTATTAAGAAATGGCAATAGGACTGGTTTTTGAAAATCTGAGCTAAGAGGACTGCAGTGGAAATTATCCAGTCTTCTACACAAATTGATTTCAGGTACATGGGTTTTGATGGGTCTGCCAATTGCTGGACCGGCAATTAGCTTACTCAGTCAAATTAATATTGGTTTTAAATTTTTTTGGTTCCGTTTTCTCATTCCTTGAAGTTTTCGGGAAGATGGGGGCGGTTAGTTTTTCATTAGTTCAGAAACTTAATCGAGTAACTAAGTTCTCGAGTATCTGTAGTGGAATCCTACTCAAGTGGTTTTTCGGGCATCCACCCACCTCCATTTGTTTGTTAATTTTATAGTACCTGTCTATTTTCATGTCTGTCGACACCATCCAGTCTTCAGGCTGTTCCAGAACTCACTTCCATAAGATGAAGTCTCCGTACCTATCCTCACTTAGTCCCCTATTCTCCAAAGAGACTCACGCACTTTTTGCAATTTCGCGAGAGCAAATATGTTTCATTTTAACCAGTATCACTTTTATTTCCGAGAATAAGTCTTAGTCAAATAGTTTTATTTTTATTTAGGAACGTTCGGGTCGTGATTGTTATGAAAAAGAATATCATAACGTTTTTCCACAAAACTTTTCAATACTCTTCTTCACCATAAACATTTTGTGTCCGCCATCTTTACAAACTCGTATAAAATTTTCATCATTCCCAAGACAGTGTAAACTCATGCGAGGAGAGGTTCTCCGAGCTCATAAAATCTGGAAAGGACAACACAGCTCGGCGTGATAAGAAACACATTCGAATGGAGACGTGGGCCATTCAGGCTGTTCGTCAAACATGGGGTGAACGCAGAAGGCACCCCATTTCAGTACACGAGGAATTGAACCCAAACATTCTCTGCGTGATGCTGGAATTTTATGTTTTTCTTTCACATAAGGCTGTAAGAATTTATTTAAAAATATAAAAGATTCGTTTCCTTCCAGAGGAGCACATGATCTTTGATGCTGAAGAATGTTCACTGTAGATTAATTTCTTGACAGCCTCAAGGGCTACTTGTCACCAGAATAGTCTATTTTGAAGACGTCTGATGGGCGGGGTCTCTCGAACCAGTTGGAAAGAGATTTCACCCCGGTATCTCTTTTTACTCTTGCTTTCTCTCTTATTATCACTCCAGAGTCTTACATATTTTAGTAACTGTTATCTAACTTTTTTTACCCAGCCTCTACGACTAATGCCAAGTTCTGATATCGGGTACAATTTAATGTAGACAGCATAACCACTCATTCAAATTTGGAAATATGGACCACGAAACAGCAGCCTTTTCTATCATGGAGCAAGGGCTCGACCCACACTCAAAATAATGAGCCCTGTTGTAATTTAACCCTATGTGTATCTTTGTATTTAGTTATTTATTTATTTATTTATTTATTTATTTTGTGGTCAGCAAGAAGCATTTTACGGGAAACTGGCTTAAGTTTACACCTGCCGTCGTTAAGACGGGGTTAACCTTTCTCGCCTCTAGTCACTTGACCCTCTGTCAATTTTTTTCACGACATGAGTACACAAAAATATTAATAATTCTTGTAGGGAATTACGCTAAAACAATGCTGTCGAGCATTTGCTACAATACTACACGCTCAAGGGGAATTCGGCGTGACGGACAAAATAATGCTCCAGTAAGTGGGAGACAATGTTAAGCCCAGCCCCGAGGGGGAATGGCTCGCTCACCAACTGTTAAGGGAAATGTTACGGGAATAAGAGTAAACAAAACTTGTGGTGGAATTCCAGGCTCCGGAAGCAGAGGAAAGGAACTGGTATAGCAGAACCGATCAATTTGGCGATCGCCATTTTGCTTGGAATAGTCAAGGGAGGAAGATGTGTGGAACAAACGCTCTGTACTGTTGCGTATCAGTTGACGCTGTTGCGTTCTTTTGTACACTTCTGACTAGAACTGAAGGAAATAGCGTCAGAAGAATTGTAAAAGAATGAGCAGGCATTGTGATTCTATTTATTACAGTTTACAATTAATAATTAGAGCATTGAATTTTAGCAGGAATGTATTACATTGCAAATCTACACTTGGTACTACGTGGAGGCTTGTCACGAAGGTGCTTTCAAACCCATACGCAAATAAATAGTATAAAGATACTATTTTTGAGGCCAAATCGGGAATAAACATTACCTTAACAACGAACCATTGACTTGTTCACGCTGCCAGGTTTTTAAATTATGATTTCGACAGCTAAAAAAAGAATCAAATGAATGAAATTGAATTGCTGGGATCTGAGAATTCATGATTTTGTTGATAATAGTCGCTTGAAACTCAAAATTTCCAGTTCCGTCGAAAGTAAGCTTGCCAGGGTTATGATGACAGCATAATTTCATACACTTGAGGTTTGGAATTTGTATATTTCTGTTTTGTATCCGAGCCATAATTTGGCGTTCCATTGGCTACAAGAAGAACGATTTTTCGCTGTACGGAAAGGATTTGCTTTTTAGAGTTTCTTTTTTCTTTTATTTTTCAAGGTATACAATTTCCATTTCGTAAAAAAAAGTAATTCTTTGATCTTAGAACAGCAAGTGGATCTTTCTTGTTTGTCCAACCCGTTGGGCTTTCTTGTTTGTTCGTCCCGGGTATCAGGGCGGTAGGGGAGACATGACACATCCACCCTCCTCCTGCAAACCTGTTTGTCCGCCACGGGTGGGTGATCGGAATGGTAGGGGAGAAATGACAGGCAGCGCCGGGTTCTAGCCCAGCGTAGTGCGCGCCCTCAGGCTCGTTCAAACATATCGTCCAACTCAGCACTATAAAAAAATGGTAACGCAAAGAGTTACAAGAATTATAGTTCGTGAAGTCTAGATTTAATTCCTGCTAATTGTGAAATTTTATATCAGTTGTATCGTTTCAGTTCCTTACGGTTACCAAAGATGGAAATTGTGATTTTATCCACAATGATACGTAATTCAAATTTCCAGAAACGTCATGAAAAGATACGGTGGGGCCTCGCTTTGTATTTTTTGTCACTGACTTTCTTATTCATCACTTTCTTTCTCGGGTGGCTAAAGCGTAAAATTGAATGACTTTCTGATGGCAAACTAAAATTACACGTAAAGTTTCCTTGGTAATTATTTGCATATCCTCGAATCTGTTTATTCAGTAATACGGCACATGCATTTTAATGAAATATATATATACTGTATATATATATATGTGTGTGTATTATAAATATATATATATGTGTGTGTGTGTATGTATGTATATAAATGTATATATAAAACAAGTCATAATTTTGTATTGGTGAATGATGACACAAGCTCTCGTTTTGACCTTATATAACGACACTTGTATTTTGTAATATCCAAAAGGGTAAATGGTGCTTCAGTTATTATTGTTGCCCTTGGCACTCCAACAGCGATATTTATAACTTGTTATATATAAGGGAAAGATGAGCATCACGTAACCCTTTTGCCCAACGTTATTTACTGATCTAATAATGACGCACTGATATATATATATATATATATATATATATATATATATATATATATATATATATATATATATATATATATATATATATATATATATATATATATATATATATATATATATATATATATATATATATATATATATATATATATATATATATCACAGTCGCTCATGTTAACCCTTTCATTGTGTAGATGTATCACTTGTATATTCAAATGCACATTTTCCTCTTATCCAAATACCTCATTTCACTAAGCAGACGACATGTGCTTGAAAGAGAATGGAGAAATATTCTCCTTAATAATAATATAAATAAGATCAACTTTTTCATCAGGAACGAGATGAACGAGATGGAAAATTAAAGCAAAAAAAAAAATAAAAAATTAACAACATAAATTTTTTAGCCAGGCAACGCATCCTCCCTGCCACAAAAAAAAAGGAGTACGAAACGAGGACGCCATTACCATGAAAACAAATGTAAAAAAAAAAAAAAATGTTTTTCTTACGGAAGCGAATAAAACCCCATTTGCATTATGGAAGAGCATGCACTGGAAAACACTTGAATAACAAGTGTCCTGCCGGACAATACATTAGAGCAAAGCAGCGACTGGATGGAAATGCAAATGCAGTACAAAGGAAACTTCTTTCCGTGTAGGCTGCGGCTTTCGCCGGTCTAAGCACAGTTGAATGAACTGAAGTGTAGGTTGAGAGAAGCTGAATGCATAATAACCTCTTTATCATGTATCTGGATTAGAATAAGCATGATTATAGCAGTGGCAAAAACAACATTATCAATGGTCTTTCAGACAGCGACGGTGGCAGGTTAATTGTGTTGCCGAGACGATGAGTTGGAATGTGATGGTTTGGATACGAAAAAGGTAGATTTTACTGACCAGAAGAATAGAGGGCAAAACGGGTATTGGGCATAAAAGGGTCGGGTTTACACAGTTCCTAAAGTTTCATGGGCCGCGGCTCACACAGCATTATACCGAGACCATCGAAAGATAGGTCTGTTTTCGGTGGCCTTGATTATACGCTGTAACGGCTGTACAGAAAACTCGGTTGCGCCGAAGAAACTTCGGCGCATATTTTACTTGTTTATAATAGTGAATGGCTTCCAAACTGTTTAGTTAGTCATAAGCTACAATGATCGCGTTTTAGTGCAATTGCATTATATAACGTCGATGTCGAAGATACAATTGAAATCTATTACTATCGCTATTAGTAGTAGTGGAAATAGGAAGAGCAGTAGTAGTTGGCGACCTTCGAATGAAAGCAGTTAATATGTCATGAAGCTTCCGTTGGCAGTGATGAATATCATACAACGAATTGATAGCTTCTGCCCCATGTTTAATTACCCATCTGCGGAAGGAGATAATTGCAGAACTCTGATCGTATTCTACTTGAAATTCATTGTCATTAATCTGCAGGTTATACCTGCCAGACACAAGAGAGAGAGAGAGAGAGAGAGAGAGAGAGAGAGAGAGAGAGAGAGAGAGAGAGAGAGAGAGAGAGAGAGAAGTGAAAAGTTCTTTCTGTGATGTTTAGTTTTTTTGTTTTCCTTTGACGAGATTTCTTTCTATCACTGCTATGTATCGGAAACGAAAAACTGAGAGCAAAGGAAAGCGAGAATAAGCGGGAACAGTGTTAATGACTCGAGTGTACGCTCATTAAAATCGTCAACAAAGGCTTCATTAAAATGGCGAGCATTTGTATTTAGTGCGGAAAGAGATATATTTCTGGGATGCGATAAATTGATAAGGCCTTTGATTCCTGTCTTAATTAGAGCGGACGCTGTCGTTATTAGCATATCATTAGCATTTCCGTATTTAGCATTTATTCTTTCAGTTGTCTGGAGGTAATATTAACGTCATGTTAGGGCATAAGCGGGGCATCATCATCCGCGAAAAATTGATGATGGTACTCGGGGTACAGTGATTCAAACATTACAGGTCTTTATTTCTCAAGTTTTGAACTTTAGTGGCTTTGGCTTATCGAATGGATTTTATTCACTAAAACTGTACGACTGTTCCAGTATTGTATTTCCGTGCTGCAAATACCACCAAGATTATATTGAATTTGCTATATATATTTATTTCCTCTGAATTAGGAACCTACCTTTGGATAACTTGATGATCTATCAAGTTCTTCTGCCATAAAAAAGTTTTTTAACAAGTTTTTTTTATATGTTTTTCTTGTGCATTTTCAAGTTTATTCAAGAGATACAAAACCCGTAAAAGGGGTCTCGATTTTAATGAGTTTATATTCCAAAAGACTAACCTGTATCCGCTAAGTTATATCAGTATAACATGATTAATTATGTCCTTTGGAAGAACAGGGCACGACAAAATAACAGCGAGGGCAGTTAAGCAAAATATAAAGACAGCAATAATGAACAGACGGATTATTACTATTTGATTATAACTACAAACAACTGACCTCTCTGACGGATGAACTGTTCAGACAATATTTGTCTGGGTTCCTTGTGGTCTTAGAAGTATTTCAAGGGTGTGGAAGACCAGTCTAATAAAATATGTACGTCCAAGCAATTCAGTTCTGACATGCACAAAATACTGAAGGCGATGTCTCATTCATCTGTGATCCTGGGGGGAGGGGGATGTTAGTACCCCCGTAACCACAGTGATGCTTTGGTTCTGAGGGTTGCCCAAAGAAGGTTTATCTGCCTACTATTCAAGACACGCATCAGGACAGGCTGGTTAGACTGAGAAAGGAGGGCTTGAGAAGAGAGATTGGAACTGATGTTTTGATACTGCAAAGCGCCAACTGGGATTAGGTCGTAAATGCGGACAGAACGGATAAGCTGAGGTAACCAAAGGGATTTTTTGTAACTGAATCCCAGAGGAAAAAAAGACCACTGGAAGACTAAAGGAGTCGGAGAAAGAAAATCTACGTACTGCTGGGAGAGAGAGAGAGATATTCCCTAAATCCTAAATCATACAGGGGAGAAGTTATCAGAGGACCAGCAAAAGTGGAATGGGTTGTTCTCGAGGCAGGACTTCTTTCCAGCTCTCAAGGTGTCCTGGCATCTTTTGAAGCTGGAAGAAATGTCACAAGAATGCATCTGGCATCGTTTTTCGTTTTTCTCTCAGGCATTGCGCCTGAAGCCAATATTGACGGCTTCGGAAAATCATTTTGGGATTAGGTTGCTAGCCTATACCTTTCTGTTCCCTATGTGCGGCCTGCCACAGTCTGCCAAGTAAATAAATTACTGCCAAGGTAATCAGGCTAATGTGGATGTTTCAGATAACGGTTCCAAAGATGTGCCATTGCTGTGAGATCAAAACCTGATAAGACATAGCTGTTATTTATATATCTTTAAATACCATATACATTGAAAATCGTATGACTGATACTCTAGCGGAGGTCCATTTGAACGGAGCCTGTGGACCTCATTAAGAGTTAATATTGATACTGGAAAGCGGAAACAAAATATAGATTCTTGAGCTTTGTTAACGTCTCGATCACTTTATTGCGGTGCTTGTGGATCTGTTTAATGCTTCGTTTATTCCTCTGATTTCCTCTTTACTCTACCAATTTTGATGCCATAAAAAATATGATCCAGATGAAGTTTTGAGTTTTGCGTTAAACGGAGAAGTGATTTGCACTTTCCATGATAATCCAGAATTCTAACTCTGGTGCCTTGCCCAGGCCAGTACGAACACACCCCATTTTTAAACAGGAATCTTCGTTGGATTATTTTAACCTGAAATATGAAGATGCCAGTCAACTGTAAACAGAAAAGAAAAGAATAAAAAAATACAGAATAGAATGACAAAGAAGCACCACGCCATGAGCAAAAAAAAAATAAAAATAAAAATAAAAAAATTTTTAAAAGAATAAAATCCCAGAGCGAACCGAGAAACATATATGATAATGAAAACAAGTTCCAAACATTTTTTCGGAGGAGAATAAAGCAGCCTTTGCATTATGGAAGTGCATACACTGGAAAACGCTTGCATAACAAGTGTGTCCTGTCGGACAGCACATTAAGTCAAAGTGACAGGACGGCGCTGCGCTACAAAGGGAAGAGACCGCTGGTGAAACGCTTTGAAAAAACGTGCTTGCTGCGACCTTCACTCATTTGAAGGACCGTGGGATGGCGAAGGATTTCAGCGTGGTGGTGAAAGAGGCAATGAATGTCCAGTGACCGCATGTATCAGTCGTTGTCGTTGGAGTGATGCAGGATGACAGTGAAAAGAAATGATTGTGATTAACGTTGGGATTGTGGGGGCAACTACAAAATGTAAATCTTAATAAATGCAGTAAACACGGAAAAGGTGTTGATTGCCTTACAAAGGAAGCAAAGACGGAGAGGGCATTATTATTATTATTATTATTATTATTATTATTATTATTATTATTATTATTATTATTATTATTATAAGCCAAGCTACGACCTGAGTTTGAACAGAATATAACTAGCCAAGGGGTCCCGATAAGGAAAAGGAATTGAGAAGTACCGAGTCAACTATAAAAGGGAAATAACGGAGGAAAACTCATCAACTCAGCAACGAAAAAACGTAAATAAGATAAATAACAAATAAGCTCTGAAATGAGACTTGTCAGCAATGACCTTATTTATATGAAACGCGCGTTGGCATGTATTGAAGACATACAGTATGACACAGCAGTATTTTAGTCTACGAATGTTAGCCCGAGTTTGTCTCTTCCCGATTTAATCGTTTCCTTTTTAACACTAAATTTGGAAGCGCTTAAAATACGTCTTGCTAAGCATGTGCTCGAAATGAAAAATAAAACAAGTACGAAAAAACGGGGGATAAAACAGTGCTGGTGACACGAAGCACAATCATTTTAATTATGATTTAATGACGAGACAAATGCTGTACTGTCCGCATGATAATTCGGGGATTATTGTTGGCCATGATGATTATAATTACTGTAATTGGGGTTCGGCTTATTATCCTGACACTGATTGATATTCGGCTCTGATTGAACCAATGTTTTTCTTTCTTCAGGAATGTCGAATTGACAAGCAACGAATCTGTCGTTGTTAAAAATGGATTTAAAAAGAGATTTTCGTTACAGGTTTGTGAACTTTCGAGAATGTTATTTCTACCTCTTCTTCTTCTTCTTCTTATCATTTCCATTATTATGATAGCAGTGGTAATAGTAGTATGGATTTCTAATAAGTACCGTGATTACGCTGACTTTTTGGTAACGTCCACAAGTGAAAAAGACAATGACATTATCGACTGATTATGGTTCCCCCATCAAATTCATTGTTGCCTCAATTCGTTAAGTACCGTCCTATCGGTGGAAACACAAAATACTAATGTAGAGAATCATTTAGAATGTAATCATTTGATATCTCTTCCAATAGATTTAATATTCACCACTTATTTTTTAAAACAATAGCAGTACTGTCATTGCTAATGTACACGCAATTATATATGATTACTCTGATAGGCCTATGTTATTAACATGCTAGCAAGCGACTGCATTATAGAATGCCATTGTATACAAAAACTAACAGATTATCGGTAGAGAATTAGATAAATTGTCCATGATACGAAGTCGCATTCATTAAACTCGTCAACAAAAGTATTATGAGTAGAGCGTGCATTCACCATGTGTTCAGGTTCATAAAGAATCTTTTTAGTAGGTTTATAAGGTCTTTGAAATGCAAATGAAAAGCTTTTTTCTCCTAATTAACCAAAAAAATATTTATTTACGTATTTTGAGTCAAATGGGACCCGCTCTTAATTTTCAGCTAATATTTGATACCTTTCCTAATGAGGTGTTGGGCTTCACCACTAATTCAGAGTACTGTTCCGTCATTGCCTTTGTGTGTGCGTGTGTGTGTGTGTGTGTGTGTTTGTTGGGGGCGTGTACCTTTATGCAAAGGCTCAGCGTGTATGTGAATATAAGACACTATTGGCAACGTGTATGTCAATTATAGAGAAGTAATCACATTCACTCTGTCACAAGTCAGTGATCCGATTATTACTCTGACGGTTTCTTATCGTCCACGTACACGGTTAATCGTATTCTCCAAGTTACTGGTTTTACCCATAGAATAATTTTGTCAGAGTTCGTTGCCGATTTTTTATTATCTTCTCTTAATTCTCTTTTCTTCTCTACGCCTCAGTTTAGCTGAATAATTTTGTCAGAGTTCATTGCTGATTTTTTATTCTCTTCTCTTTATTCTCTTTTCTTCTCTACGCACCAGCTCAGCTGAATAATTTTGTCAGAGTTCATTGCTGATTTTTTATTCTCTTTATTCTCGTTTCTTCTCTATGCCTTAGCTTAACAAGGTCGTTTGACTGTACTTCCAGTCGGTCAGTGCACAAAAGACTTTATTAGGGAAACGGCAGAGCTAATTTAAAGACGATTGTTCTTAACGTTCGTAAGATTTTGTTCTCTTAATTGCCGTAACTTGATTCTTGTTACGAGTGGGAACAGAGGCCGCATTTTCTAGCTCAAAAGATACGTCAGTTCTTCCAGCCAACGAGAAAACTGATTGTGTTCAGAGTATTATGCTAATACGCTATGCATGGAAGTAGCTCAAGATGGTCTTTCACAGTCGGTATCCGGTACCTTAGATCATCTTGCCAGCAACTATTTCACCAAATAGCCAACGTTGTTTTGTATTTCAGTGATAAATTGAAACGGCGCGTGTTCGATTATCCCTCAGTATTAGCTGCTTGGGGTAAGATGCAGAAAAATGCCTAAAATCTAGCTTGTGTGACACCAGTGCAATGCTTTCGTTCCCTGACTTCTTCCACCCGATAAGTATTTGTCATTTTGGTCTGTCACTAATATCAAATTAATATTAAAAACTACTACTTATGATTTGGGGCAAATATACTGTATATAGAAAGTATGTTTAATGTTCTATGTCAGCATATTGTGTTAAGCTGGACGAATTATTATAATTATCGGTGTTGCGGCTGTTACTTGTGTAACTAAACCTGCTGGAAATTCTATTGATGCTTACGATATGTTTATATTATTATTATTATTATTATTATTATTATTATTATTATTATTATTATTATTATTATTATATGAATATTGCTGCCATCAATGTTATTACTGTACTCTTATTAACATTTTCAAAAGGCAACTTATAATTATTATTATTATTATTATTATTATTATTATTATTATTATTATTATTATTATTATTATTATTATTATTATATGAATATTGCTACCATCAATGTTATTACTTTACTCTTATTACCATTTTCAAAAGGCAACTTATTATTATTATTATTATTATTATTATTATTATTATTATTATTATTATTATTATTATTATTATTATTATTATTATTATTATTATTATGAATATTGCTGCCATCAATGTTATTACTGTACTCTTATTAACATTTTCAAAAGGCAAATAATTATTATTATTATTATTATTATTATTATTATTATTATTATTATTATTATTATTATTATTATTATTATTATTATTATTATTATTATATGAATATTGCTACCATCAATGTTATTACTTTACTCTTATTACCATTTTTAAAAGGCAACTAACTATAACGAGTGGCATTTTGAAAGGTCCGGACCTTAATTGTTAATCAAATATTGATGCAGCTAATGAGATATCAAAATTAAACCCACTCCATATAATTATGAATTATTACGCCCGTTGTTAATTGCATGTCTCTGTGATAGCCCCTGCCGAAAGGCGACGCGTTGATAGCCCAGATTTTCGTGGAATATTTCGGACTCTTTCGTTCTCGGTAAATTTCACAGAAGAGAGGTTCCTGCTCGTTATAACAAATAAAGAAAATCGTCGTGATAATGTCGGAAAAAAGGACAGTGTGCTTACGAGTAATTGCTACGTGTGGAAATAATTGGAGCTATTATTTTATAATTTGGAATGTTCGCTTCGTTTCTCCAACATTTTTTAAGTACTGCCAAGTAGCTTGGCTATTGCTGCTGTCGTTTTATGCGATATAATCAAAAGCTATAATGATGGCGCTGAGAGGCCCGGCCCTGTGGCCAAAATATTTTTACATTCATTAAAATTAATGTAAGTGTAATTTATTGTGTTGCTGTGGCGATCATTCATTGATTTATTTAATACTGTGTCCTAGCGTGACAAACTGTGATCATTGGCACATGCAACACGTATATTTTTTTTCAATACGATTCGTCTTACTAAAAAGAAAGATTCGTATTTCAATCCTAATTGGGAGTTTTTTCTCGCGACTGTCTGAGGTGTAGTTGCTTGATGGAAGGAGTCTTGAACAGGTATCCAAAAGAATGGAAGAAGAAGAAGAAGAAGAAGAAGAAGAAGAAGAAGAAGAAGAAGAAGAAGAAGAAGAAGAAGAAGAAGAGCCGACGAGAAAGTGAGAGAGCAAAGGAGACAAATACTGAGTTACAATTGAGTAAGAACTTTCAGGAGAAAAAGTTCTTTGGGGAAGCGTGAATGGGTAAAAGGATCTCAGAATTGAAGTTGCGGTTGAAGAGATGCGGTCTGAAGAGAACCCAGGCTGTCAGCAGATGGAGTATTTTATATATCTGTTAAAGAATACAGGCTGTCAGCAGAGGGAGTATTTTATAAATCTGTCAAAGAATACAGGCTGTCAGCAGATGGAGTATTTTATATATCTGTCAAAGAATACAGGCTGTCAGCAGAGGGAGTATTTTATAAATCTGTCAAAGATTACAGGCTGTCAGCAGAGGGAGTATTTTATAAATCTGTCAGAGATTACAGACTGTCAGCAGAGGGAGTATTTTATAAATCTGTCAAAGATTACAGACTGTCAGCAGAGGGAGTATTTTATAAATCTGTCAAAGAATACAGGCTGTCAGCAGAGGGAGTATTTTATAAATCTGTTAAAGATTACAGACTGTCAGCAGAGGGAGTATTTTATAAATCTGTCAGAGATTACAGACTGTCAGCGGAGGGAGTATTTTATATATCTGTTAAAGATTGCAGGCTGTCAGCAGAGGGAGTATTTTATAAATCTGTCAAAGAATACAGGCTGTCAGCAGAGGGGGTATTTTATAAATCTGTTAAAGATTACAGACTGTCAGCAGAGGGAGTATTTTATAAATCTGTCAAAGATTACAGACTGTCAGCAGAGGGAGTATTTTATAAATCTGGTAAAGAATACAGGCTGTCAGTCGATGGAGCATTTTATAAATCTGTTAAAGAATACAGGTTGTCAAGAGAGGGAGTATTTTATATATTTGTTAAATATGGATGATACAAGAGTGGAAGATTTGCTTGATTCTAGATTGGAAAGGGCATGTAACAATATGAGAATGCTTGTTTAAGTGACCGTTAAGATTCTGAAGATTGGGAAGACACCAGGTTTTGGGGGGATTACAAATGAGGTGCTTTGGAAGGCTACACTGATAAAAGTACAGTGGAGTAGGAATAATTTGGTATAAAAGTGGGTAAGAGAAAAGCATTTCTTTTGTCTACATGTTCATTAGATGTGATGCAAAGTAGTGAGATATAGAATGGCTCGAGAATGGACTATCAAAAAGCTGATGTTAGAGACACAGCAATACAATGGTTATGAATAATTAAGAGAAGCAGCAAAATATAAGTTAAAGAATTGAAGTGTTTGAAGGAATAGAAAGTTGAAAGTGACTGTGAACAAAAGAAAGGTTAAGGAGTTAGTACAAGCCAGGGAAATGTTCAAATGTGAATGTTGATATGGGTGGAGACTTTAGTACTTTTAGCTCCTTTGGGAACATAAGTAACGCAAGCAAAAGATATATAAGAGAGGTATTCATTATTAATACTAAATCTTGAATGCGTGAAGGGATTGCTGAGCCAACTTTGTGTGTTGGGAATGACTCAGAGGCCATAAATAAGAATAAACAGTTTTCGAGCCGTGGTAGAAAAATGAATCACTGTGCTTTTACGCGGTTTGTCAGATTGGTTTAAAGTGTGTCAATCTGCAGTGTTCGGTGACAGGAATGGGTTGAAAATGAACTAAAAAGTGATGGCTGAATGGAGTGAATGAGATACTGGAACAGGAGGTACTTGGCATCAAGGAAGCGACAGCAGAACGCATAAGGTTCTTCCTCGATTCATCAGTTGAAAATGTGCGGGAAAGTAATCTGTCATATATATATATATATATATATATATATATATATATATATATATATATATATATATATATATATATATAGAGAGAGAGAGAGAGAGAGAGAGAGAGAGAGAGAGAGAGAGAGAGAGAGAGAGAGAGAGAGAGAGAGAGAGAGGTATAAATTATGTACCGACAGTGATGACACAAATTTTAAATAGTGGGTAATGAAATATCCGACAAGCGAAATATTTTCTAAGACCAAGGCACCTGCATGGCTTTAAGTTTACCATTAGTCAAGCCGCGGAATATCGCAAGTGTTTGGAATGTCCTAAATTTCAGCACGATTTATAAAATCCCTGATGTATATTGAATGATTAATCATCGATACAAGAGTCATTCTCCTCTGTATATACAGTAGATGAATGTATATAATTGATAATTTTAAAAAATTCACGAACACAAAGCAAAACCTGTACAAGTTAAACGCTGCGTTTACCCCGGGAATCGAACAGCCGTTCTCATGTCATTTTCCCCAATTAGCGCACATCAGATCGATTTAACTTTTAATAAAACTGTTCAGTTAGAACGAAATCCCTAACTGAAATCCCTATCTCCTGGGTATTGCATAATTTGTACATGCATCAGCATCCATTTTAAGCTTTTGACGGTTTGCGCGAGTCTTCGTAAAAGCTTTTCAAATCAAGGTGGTCGTATATTTTTAACCCCTTTTATAACACGCTTTGATGGTTTTCAGTTTTTGGTTTTGATATCTGTACAGTACGTGCAAAGTAGCGGGTAAGCAGACTTCACAGTTTTAAGACTATTTCTCAAGAAGCGAGGCTGTTCTTCCCCGCAAGATCAGCATTTTCGACAGCCAGATAACATTGACACATAATCATAAAACTCTGGAACACCAATGACTGACAACGAAAACACGGCCATTTTGTTTCCGCCCCTCACTCTGGCAATAATTACCGGGATTTGACGCACACGCAACTAATGAGCATAATATAAAAAAGCCTTTTATATAATTTGAATCAAAATAATCCTATTAACCGTCTGTTTATAGTTTGGTAGAATCATTGCTATCAATTTTGTCAGTTGATGGGGATTTAGCCTTTTCCAGTGTTCGCAAATTGTTTACAGAAGTGTTACTCTTTGGTCAAAGTTATCATGAATGTCATTGTTATTATTTGCGTTTTTGCCGCAGTTGCTAGCAATTACTCACCGTGATTTAATTTACACACGCACACAAAACAAACAACACACACACATATATATATATATATATATATATATATATATATATATATATATATATATATATATATATATATGTATGTATGTATATGTATATATATATATATATATATATATATATATATATATATATATATATATATATATATATATATATATATATATATATATGTGTGTGTGTGTGTGTGTGTGTGTGTGTGTGTAATAAAACTGTGTATGTTTATGTATCCATGCATTATGTACCTGTCTTTGAAAGACGAAGGCAAAGAAAAGTAAGTGCAGATATAATAACTAAAATTTTATTCATTAATAACGTTACTAACAAGACTCATTAGCAAAAGTTTTTGAGAAATTACATTAGTGTTTTTTTATCGGGAAAACGCAATCTCTCTCTTTCTCCTTATTAGTTCGTTTACCCTTTCCATTTTTACACGCTATTTTTGCCTCTCTCCTTTCCACGTATGAACCGAGGCACAAAGGACTACACAGTCGTCTTCCTGTGGGGTTTTTTGGCGTCCCTCGACTCCACCTCGACTCCTTTACCCTTCAAGTCTTAAAATCATGAGCGGCGAGGTCTTTGTCTGGCCGGGAGGTAACTCCTTCGATCCGTCCATATTTCCATTAGCGTCTTAATTCACTCTCATTGGAAATCTTTGTGACCGTATTAAGCTGGCGAGGGGATATCCCTTTCTGGGCGGGAGCGCGAAGAGCGATCTTTCTTTGTTCCCTAATGAAATTTGGTCCGCCAGTCCGTGTTCCTATTTTGATTTCCGGTTAGGGCTTGCCCGACGGGATGCCCACCCGCACGCCCAAATGGATTTCTGGGGGGGCAAGATGATGCTTTCACGAGCAAACGGGGCGAGAGGGGCGTCCCTGGACGTCCTTAAGGAGTCCTGCTGTACCTATAAAAACGATTATAGCTCGTAAATAGCTCGTAAGTTTTTTTTTTTTTTTTGACGAGGGGGAAGTGGTTTTTTTATTACGCAACGATCCACAACCCGACATGGCCCTCAGGTTTCAATCCAAAGGGATGATGAACTTTTTCTTAAAAGAATTAGTTGCTCGATGTGTACGGAATCTTTTTTTCAGAACATGGCGCATGTTATTTTATTTTTTATTTTTTTTTTTCGAAAAATGCTTCTTAACTCTTTCACTAGTTTCTGCAGTTCCTCTTCAGTACTCAATATCATCTGTAAATAGCGCTATTCTACACTCCATTCCCAACACATTCGGTTATTCCACAGCTTCGCACCTTTTTCAAATTCCCTTTGCCTAATTTCTCACTTCACTTCATTCATAAAGATATTAAACAGCCTTGGAAACGCAGCACACCCTTGTCTCAGAGCCACTTTTACACTTTACCATTCATTCTCTCATCTACGTATTCTACAATAATTATTCTTAATAACTTACTTTAAATGCCATACATCCTTCAGCTAAACCTTCAACGATTCTGCCATACCTCTTCTTAGGTTCATAGACCTAAAAGTCTACCCCAAAGCCAAATCAAAGGCCTTCAAAAGAAGGCATCGTGCTTAACCCATACAAATGGGAAAAAAGGACGTTAAAAGAAGAAGAAGAAGAAGAAGGTTCATGTATGCCATGTACAGTTATTGCTCTCTGCCTTCAAATTTCTGACATAACTGTTAACTGACAAACACTTCCTCCATATTTACTCGTACTTATGTAATCTTATATATTTCTTCACTTATAAATCCTTCTATCATCTCTCGTATCTTCTCAGTCTAAATCCTACTGTACACAGTCCTTGAAATGTTAAACGATGTCGTGGTTGATTGTAGCCATTCCCTTGATTATTAACTTTTCCTGCCTTATTTTTTCTCTCGTTTTCTCTTCTTCCTCTCCTTCACTTTTCCATATTTTCCATTTGGCGTACGGTTCTCAGAAGGCCATTGTACTGTCATGAAGCCTTGTTGCTGCATTATTAATTAAAGCTTTTGAAGTCTGACATCTGAAAAGACTTTCTTTAGGGTTGAGGTTGTCTTTTATCATAGTCGTTTGTTCACTCCTAGACATAATTCGAAGAAATGGCGGCTTTTCCTTATGACCTGGCAGCCCTTAACAACCAACCTAGCCTTGAGAACCTATTCTGAGCCCTGTCTCTTGAGTAGAGGTGACCCTGCCTCTCTGCTAGTATTTTCAGATCCCCTGTTCGTCAGACCGACGCCAGTCCTGAATGAGACACTTATATTGGCTGGTCGATCAGGCGTTGATGGACGAGTGCAGGATTCTCAAAATGGACAAATAGCAGTCCAAAACGCACTTCTACTTTGGATAAAACGTAATTGTTTTCTCTACAATCAATTACAGGTCTTGAATGGAATTGCTACTGGCACTTATATGTGTTCTGTTTTTATAAAATTTAGCTTGTCACTTAAGGGACATTTCGAAGTGTCTGTCCTGGCTTTGACACTGACGTCCCTTGTACATAGAACAATGGTAAATCACTATTTTGTAAACATACCTTGAAACTTCCTTTTCTCTTACCTTCAAAACTTAATTTTAACTTGTGTGCTTATATTGTTTTACATGTGTGTTTTTATAATCATAGGGGTTTTATTTTATATATATATATATATATATATATATATATATATATATATATATATATATATATATATATATATATATATATATATATATGTGTATATATATATATATATATATATATATATATATATATATATATATATATATATATATATATATATATATATATACTCTCACTGTGTCTGTACCAGAATATTACTTTTACTTACAATATGCTTGACCTAGACTAAGCTCTGAAAAGGAAAATCTATTCTTCATAACGATCCATCCCCTCTGTAGACCTCTAATACACTACATGTTTTGGTATTTCTGAAGCCTCAGTCAGGTCCTGGTGTAATATTTGTTCACCATAAATTTTACTTAACTATAACTCTTATAGTGTTCCTTCTCAGCTATAACCCTAAAAAAAAAAAGAAAATAACGTTCCTGTCTCTTCTAAAACCTCTCCTTCATCAATATTTACACACCTGGTCAGCCCCATAGACTTTCACCAGATGACTGCAACAACTCACATTTAATCTCATCTACTTCTGGTGTCTGCCATTTTGCAAAATATCAAGTTCCCTTCTTGTATTCTCAACAGATCCTTCCACAAACATTCATTTTGCTTCAGATCAGGTGCCAGTCTTGTATTCTCAACCATTCCTTCCACAAACATTTTCAGTCTGACACTAACCCCTTCCACTCTTGTATCATTCAGCTCAGCCTGTCTTCTTTCTTCCACGTTCAGCAGACCTCTAAAATATGGACTGTGTCGACTTAGGACTGCGTTCACTGCAAACAGGGTGCATCCAATATCATCTTTTATTTGAGATCTTTTTATTCATCAACTATTTTCTCTCCGTTAAGATCTTGCAGAAAAATTTCTTATGCTTCTTAAAGTTCTTGCACATATTCACCCATCTGGTTTCATTAATTGCTTTCTTTGTACATTCCACGTTTTTTTTTTTCTTTTTTTGGGCAGCCTGCTGATTCTCTCATATACCTACACATTTCGAGAAATCTTTATTGGTTCGTCCCCACACTGATTATTTTGTTCACTCCCTACCCTCAAATAGACACAAAGCTCTGTTTATAAGTATATACATTATATATATATATATACTGCATGTGTGTGTGTGTGTTGTATATATGTATATATATATATATATATATATATATATATATATATATATATATATATATATATATATATTGATTGATTGATTGATTGTAATTCATGTGAGTATTTAGGGAGAGATATCTGATAGAATTTTGTGGAAGACCGTAAAAACGAAATGCAGAGAGAGAGAGAGAGAGAGAGAGAGAGAGAGAGAGAGAGAGAGAGAGAGAGAGAGAGAGCAATCTAGGTCAGCGATTCAAAGTTGCGCCGTTAACTGCTTATTTGAGGATTCATCATTCATCTCGCATGAAATTATACTCCGGAATAATGACTACTTAGGGAGCACGAGAGAATTATAAGTGAAGGGTATTTTGAATTAATATCGTGGACCTCAGCATGTACATTAAGTAATGAAGCATTGCTAATTCGGTTACTAAGGTGAATTTCTGCATTTATTTTTTACATTTAGCAGTAAGATGTAAGTGTAACTGCACAAGAAATTCTTATTTGGTTCATGTGCATACTCATTTTATATGCATATGTACAGTACATGTATGTATGTATATATATATAATATATATATATATACATACATATATATATATATATATATATATATATATATATATATATATATATATATATATATATATATATATATATATATATATATATATATATCCTTACAGGTTCAGTTGAGTTGGGATTTATTGAAAGGCTAAAAATGCAAATCGAACTGTGGGAAAGCAGAAAGAATCGAAAATTGAAATTGCATATGAAAGTAGGACTATACATAATCTATTTCGACCTGTATTGCTGTACGAGCGTAACTCACAGTACGAGAGCGAAACTGTATCTTGAAATATTTTGTCAATTTGGGGATAAAGCTTTGAGCAGAATATTAGGAGTCAGATGGCAGGATGGATTAGAAACGATACCACCGGGAGAATGACAGGGTTCCACATGTAGATGAGGTAATGGTGACAGGGAGAAGTAGATGGTTTGGATATTATGTTGTTCGCACAATAGGAGTTATAAGACCTGGATGAGAACTGGATGTGGGTGGAGATTTGTAAAAGATGGAGCACAGGAAAGGTAAGAGTAACTGAATTTCACACGTTGCTGGAAGCTGTGATATATATATATATATATATATATATATATATATATATATATATATATATATATATATATATATATATATATATATATATATATATATATATATATAATATATATATATATGTGTGTGTGTGTGTGTGTGTGTATATATATAAGCTAATGTATTCATGTGTGTGTGTGTGTGTGTGTGGTCAAGCTTACTGAAACAAGCACTTCAAGATTTCAATATATTTTTTTTTATACTACATATGTGGTTCCCTTTTCATAAATTTTGTTATGAAGAGAGAGAGAGAGAGAGAGAGAGAGAGAGAGAGAGAGAGAGAGATCTCCAACTAGAAAGACTGATATAGAATGCAGTCTAATTTTGCATTGGATATCAAATCCGATCTAAAATGTCAAGTTTGCAGACATCTTGACAAGCTCTGGTATTGCGGTAATTTACTACATTTGTCTAGAACGCAGCAGCTTTTACACAATTCGACCTCAATTAGTGTCATGGAGTGGCTTCATTAGTTCCCTGATGCTTCGCAGGTGTTTACTCTGTAGCGCTGTCTGACCCATATTTTGCATTTTTGATTCCAGTTTAAAGTTGAGAGATCTATGCGAGTCCAGGTTTTTGTACTGGATTCCGTCTCCTCATTAGGAATTAATTATGAAATTTCAGAATTTACACTCTCAGCCATGTCATATTTATCCAACGTTGATAGTTGTGACTGACAATTTAGCTGGAAAAAGTTTAACCTTGAAAAGTGAAGTCGAAATATTTAAGAAATTCTCTCATAAATATTTGAATCTAGATGAATGCCAATTGAAATCAGGAGGCTTGAAAAGAATTTTGCGTCAGCCGCCCTAGTCAGTCCTTCTGTGCGTTCGTGTGTTGTTGGCTTGTCTGTTACGCAAAGAGTGTGGCTAATAAACACTGGCAGTCATGCAGGAATCAAATAACAGTCGGACCGTATACAGCCAGTCACTCATCTTATCATTCTGTCCGTCGGGCGATTAATTAGCGATCGAAATTAATAAGTGAATGACAGATCTCTGTTGAATCGGCTTTTCCTCATCGAAAACCTTTCGGGGTTGGAAGGCTGAAGCTTCTCTCTCTCTCTCTCTCTCTCTCTCTCTCTCTCTCTCTCTCTCTCTCTTTTTTTACATTGGATTTGTTTACATATTGCAGTAATTCAAACGTTTTAATAATATACAGACATTCGTGTATATATATTATTATTAAAACGTTTAAAGCATAGATTACATTTCACAAGAAGAATTAAAAGCGTGACATACGTAATTACCTAAATACAACAGTAAAAAAACGTTTTGTGAGTTTAGAAACAATTCTTTTGATTTTGTTCGGTCATGTGGAGAGAATGGAAGACGACAGGTTGGTGAAAGAAATTCATGAAGGGGAGAATGGAGCAGTGTGCATTGGGATACATACATACACATATATATGAGTGTGTGTGTAAGTTTGTGTGTTTGTATATGCATTTCAGCACTGTTTCCTCGATAAATCCCTAGGGCTCAAAATTTCCACCTTTGCCACTTCATATGCCTGCACAGAGGGCTTATCAGCAGTCTGTCAAACCCCCGATGCACGCTGCTCCATTCACCCCTTTATGAATTCCTTTCACCAGCCTGTCGTCTCCCATTCTCTCCAAATGACCGAACAAAATCAAAAGAATTATCTTTCTAAACTTACAAAACGATTTTTACTGATTATTTAGGTAACTACATATTTCATGCTTTTAATTCTTCTTGTAAAATGTAATCTATGCAATGATTTACTTCAAAAGCTTCATATTTTTCCTTTCATGTACATTCAAAATCTCCACTTCTCTTCCAGAAAAGAGGAGTAGCCTAACCTTCCCTTCATACATTCGAACCCTGGCTGCCATGGACATTCCTAGTGTCTTGCCAGCTCTCATTCGTTACATTTTAATTCACATTCACAACTTTACTCGTGTTGACGTTTAGTCTCACTTTCTCTTCTTGCACACCTTCTAGATTCTCACTTTCTTTTTAGCATTCCCAGTCAGTTCTTAATCAGTCGCAAAACCGTAGCTTTCCATATTCTGCTACTCACTTTTTTATGCCACAACTTTTTACCTACACCTAATATCCTTTCTCTATTTTCTCGACTCCATCCATAGACATAACACGCCATTGTCTCAGACCGCATTTTTGCACCGAACCAGTCACTCTCCAGCCTACATATTTTAATACGATTCATTCTCATTAAAAAAGAAAGTTTTTTTACCACTCTCAACAAAAATCTTAACCACCTTCTACGTTTTTCTAGGTCCATGTTTGCCACTTGAACCTTTTTCCCGTTACTTATACAATTCACACATGCCTCCTCATATATTAGCTTGTCTGTACAATTGTAATAAAATTCAGTAGTGATACACAAGGCGTTAACTCGATTCCTTTCTCTCTCTCTCTCTCTCTCTCTCTCGCCGTCTCGTTTAGACGCATGCCAGTGCGACAATCCTGATCTTGATTGCAACAATAATAATATATAAGACCACGATTTTCTGTCTTTCTCGATCCATATGTTGATACGACATTCCCACACAAATCGTCAATTTCACAGTCTATAAGTCCCAGTCCTCCTCCTCCTCCTCCTCCTCCTCCTCCTCCTCCTCCTCCTCCTCCTCCTCCTCCTCCTCCTCCTCCTCCTCCTCCTCCTTCGACTCTCCAAACCTCATTTTTTTGAAGGGGGGGGGGAGGACGATGGGATCCTCGTCAATTTCATTAATTCGCCAATGTGCGTCGAAACATGAAGAATGACACTGTCACGCCGGTTCTTTTCTCAATACATATCCGCAGCAAAGCGAGGCCGGAATATGTTGCAGCAGAAGGACCAGCAGTTGATCGCGAAAGCAGTTTTCTTTTCCTCATCTGCTTATTCTTGTTCCCCTTCCCTTCCTTCGCTATGGCTTCGGCATATAAATGTCTGCATTATCTTGGGTGTCTAGGGACAACGATGAGAATTCCCGAGATTTTTACAAGAGTATTTTTTTTTCTTTCCCTCCTTGAATAGAAGGAATATCCTTGTTTGCTCCAACCAATATGCCACTTACAGCACTTAAGGCATAAAAAAACGGAAAGTTCCTCGTCTTTTTAGCTCGCTTTTTCTCGCGAGGGGAAGGAGATGGCGTTTGGGAGAGATCTCTTTCCTTCTTTGATAGTAAAAACTATGATCCTTAATTATTTTTTTTTATTCTGGTGTGCCGTTCGGGTTGGCTAAAGTGATAGTGAATTTAGTTAATTTGTTGATTTTGTTTATATGAATGTGGAGGCTCTGTAATCATATACTAATTCTACTTTTTTTTTTTTTTAGTGCACAACAAATTTTATGGCTTTCCAACCATTTTTATAATAACAAATTCTGATTATTTGAATATGTTATTAACATTAGAATTTTCTATAGAATTTTCTAAGTACTACATTGGAAGTTTTGCTTTTAAAAGTCATTACCAATATCAAGATATTAAAATTCTGGCAAATGCAAATCTCATTCAACATTTGTAACAATAACTTTACTTAACCTTTGCTTTTTACACCAATTTTATAACTTGGCACTAATTCATTTTTGCAATTTTGTTTTCAGGACTTCTAGATATAACCTCACTTCGCCCTTGGGTAAGTGTTCAGTTCTTTGAGTTTTGTAATCTTGATTTTAAATCCATTTTTCCCTCTGAGCAGATTTTGCTCACTATCTGTCGAGTCGGTAGAGTTTCCTTGCGGGTCTATTTCGCATTCACGGTAATTGCTCTCTCTCTCTCTCTCTCTCTCTCTCTCTCTCTCTCTCTCTCTCTCTCTCTCTCTCTCTCTCTCTCTCTCTTGGGTTACTGAGTCTCACTCTGAAGAATGTTTTCCCGTCTGCATATGCTTGTTTGAAGCGAGCATCATTTCTCTGATGTGCAATCCAGTTGGCTTTTGATTCTTAAACCTGAAATTTGTCTCCAGGTTTCGTCTAGACGCATTTTAATTGGCATCGTGTAGACCTCAAACCTTGATACCTACAGATTTTTCCTCCCCTTTTTATTTTGACTGTTTCAACATAAATTCATTTAAATACTTCGTCAAAAATCCGAGATGTTTTATTTTTGGTTTAGGCAGTAACCAGTCAGCAAGACACTGTAGATTTTTGTTTTCCTATTTTATGCAGGAATAAGAAGCTGCGAAATTTTTCCCATTTTATGCAGAAATAAGACGCTGCAAAATTTTTCCTATTTTATGCAGAAATAAGACGCCGTAAAATTTTCTTAGCTTTCAGTTAAACAAAAAGTAAAAATAATCCAAACGCCTGACAAATTTCTCATACGAGCGTGATTAAAATGCCAGAAATCGCGAATGAAATTAAGAATTTTCGGCTAACTTTCAAAAACGCTCTTAATGGTACTCATATGCATTAAATGTGATCTTTGACTTTTAACGCCTCCGCGACAATGAATAGATGGATGAGCAAAAAAATGGGTAAATAATTAAATACATTAATAAGAAAAGATAGGTAATAAAATCATTCGACGGTAGGCAGCTGCCTCTTACGCGACCGAGTTGACAAAGCAGAAATAAAAACATTCGAAATGGAATGTAAATAAATTCTTTATAATATTGGAATTGTTAGATTTTTTCTTTATTATGAATATTTCGGCGAATGAGAAACGGTTATGAAATGGCTTCAAGAACATAAAAAAAATGAAATGCAGTTTATTCGTCTTATTTTAGAATAAGGTCTTTTGTGAAGTAGAGCTTTTTTTTGGGGCCGGGGGGCGATATCACCAGGCTTTTTGATATAGTCGCCTGAGCTTTCTTCCCTTTTAGACGTACATTTATTTTTACATGAAATTATTGGTTATATAAACATATATATAATATATATATATATATATATATATATATATATATATATATATATATATATATATATATATATATATAGTATATTATATTGTACAATTGTTTATATATAAATATATATATATATATATATATATATATATATATATATATATATATATATATATATATATATATATATATATATATTATGCATGTGCAGTTAGTTTCTTTCTCTGCACCTGAAGCTGAAGTGGTACAGCAATGAGCAAACAGTTCCCTGTGGCATATAAATGAATATTCATCTATCCCTTCCATGTAAGATTACACGAGAAGTATATTCCCCAAAAACAATTTAAGGCCCTTCAGGGCACGATGCAAATTCATCACGAAAGTGATGAGCATTATTTGCACCAGTTCTTCAGTGGTGGCCGAAGACCTTTCTGTGAACAGGAAGCTCTTATGTGTGGGAATGATCACCCATCCCTGATCAGAGGATCCTGTACATTCCTTTGTTAAACTGGCGTTCCCCAGGGGTTTAATCCTTTGATTAGATTGTCAGCTTGAATTATTTAATAATAAAGTATCCTATACTTTTTTGCTGACTCGGCTTTCCCGAGGAGTCCAGATCTTTGATTTAGATGGTCCGCTTGAACTTTTTGGTCATAATAATAAAGGAGAAACAAATCCACATTTAAAGATAAATGAATATTGAAAGCTTTCGGGAACTTGTTCGGTTCCCCTTTTCAATAGATCGAAAATAGGAACCGAACGAGTTCCCGAAAGCTATCTATACTGATTTATCTTTAAATATATGTACATATACATAACTGTGGATTTGCTTCTCCATTTTAAAACTCGTGTTACTGTGAGTATTTTTAATAATAATAATAATAATAATAAAAATAATAATAATAATAATAATAATAATAATAATAATAATAATAATAATAATAAATAATAATAATAATAATAATAATATAGCAGTAGTATTCTATTAACATTGTTATCAACAAACAGCCATTGAAGACTTTGTCTTAGATATTTTTCCGTATCGCCAAAAATAACTCCTCTTTCATTACTGAAGACTAATTAGCAACATAATGACTTCTACGCGACGTAAAACTAAAATCGTAACTCATATATAAATGCAAATATTAAAGCAAAAAAAAAAATCTTTTTTTTATGTACACATTCGTCGAAATTTCAACGGTATATTTGAAGCATTTCTTTTGACCGTTTTAATTTTTTTTTTTTTATGCTGGGCGTTGCAAAAAGAGAGAGAGAGAGAGCCTCATAACTCCCAGCCATAGTACTGTGCTTGCTTTTACGTTGGCCCGGCAATATATGCACGCATATTAACCAAGAATTTTATTCCATGTTGCATCATGACTTTATATAGGATGGTCGGCTTTAATGAAGGCTGGTGGTTTGTTTTCTGTACATACATACATTATGTATATGTGTATGTATGTATATATATATATATATATATATATATATATATATATATATATATATATATATATATATATATATATATATATATATATATCTTTGATTTTTTGCCCGTGAAAGATCGTATTAGTATGCTGACAAATATGCATAACAAATTAAATAGTATGTATATATATAAATTTGTTGTGCATGTATGTATGTGTGTGTATATTATATTATATATATTTATTTATATATATATATATATATATATATATATATATATATATTATATCACTGTTATCACTCTTGATACGTGATTTTTATGTACCAAACACCAAAGGAAAGAAAAGAAAAATTATTGGAAATCTGCACTGGTGTCGGCACTATTGCTAATCCATCATCAGAGGACTGTTACAGAGTGGTAGAAATTCATCGTATGCCTGTCAGCAAGACGGTACGTACGAACATGCAGGCCGGTTGGAAACCAGATGTTTGCACCTGGCAGGTGTTTTGCAGGCCAAGTCCCACCCTCATTAGCGACAGGCCAAGTTTTAAAAGTCCGATCATCTTGTGGGAGTCCTCTGTTTCTCAGCTAAAATTTAAACTTCAAATTTAAAATCTAAACTTCTTGCGTATTTCTTTTGAAATGAATGGATGAAGTTTTTACTCGCCGCCTTGAATGATATTCATGTTCTTGACTTAGGGAAAGTTTCTTTTATAAATGTAAACTCAGTGATATTTCTTCCCAGTCCTCTGAAGGTGGCTTAGTGATAAAGCTGGTGAGGATTTATAACCGGTTTTTTTTTTTATATTTTCCCTGTGGGAAAATTGTTTATGTCAATAGTTACGTAACAAATAGGTCAAACTCAATGGACGGTAAAAGGCGTACTGACAATAGTAACCCAGATTACCGTGAAAACACAGAGTTACATTGTAAACACCAGCATTTATACCTTCAAGACTAAAAAAAAAAAAACATAAAAAGTCAAAGCAACAAATGACAGCTCTTAATTAAAAGCTCTTTCCCTCATTGACAACACTTTAGATTCAGTCTCCTTTATGCCATCCAATAAACATTCATCATTACATGATTTTCCAGCAGTCGCTTCAGCTTACAAAAAATACCCGGAATATTAAAACGCGCTTCGAAAACTTTGTGACGGGAAATACTCGAGTTTCAGTTTTGTGAAACAGATGTTTCAGAAATCAAATGCATGCTCAATCACCTATCTGACATACTTTTGCAGATTATCCTTTCCGGAGTGTCTTATCCTAAAATCAAATTGTTTAGCACTTTAATCATGTTGTGTGCCCTAAATCAAGGTGTTTAACACTTTAATCGTTATTATGTGTTTATTTCATTCAGACTCTCCAGTTCTTAGTTTCACTAAAGTTGAAGATGGCTTTCACTCTTAGTAGCTGCGAATAACATCTTTGTATATCAGCTTTCAGAATATGCTTTGTTTCTTCAACACAGCTCCTACCCTGATGTACTCCTCACTGTCCATATCTTAATTCATTCTTAGAATATGCATTCCTGAAAAATGCACCTTTTATTACATTTGAGAAATTTTGTTAAGATATTTTATTATAAGAGAAATGGCGTAGTCGCTGTATTTACACTATGATTTGGGTAATGGCTCCAAACTGAACAGAATTTTCTTTACTTGCTGGACTGAGATAGTATATTAAAGCACGGTATTGTGCTGGTAGGAGTTGTGTATTCACGGCAGTAAGAGAGATGATGCTGAATAAAAGATCCCTCGAAAATTTAGTCATGCCCTGTTACTTCAATCTATTTACTGACTCAAAGTTCATCGCTTTCATTGGTGCTTCAAAGGAATCTTTGAAGAGTTCAAACGATATACCCTTTCAAACAAAGCTGTACCCAGACCAGTCTGAGCCATCTGGTCAAGACGGTCTGGTACACAAGTTACTCCCTGAGTCTTTGTCACGGCAAGTATCAGCTGCGCGTATCCATAATACACCCACTCCAAAGAAATTCGAATGAGGTCTGAATACTCCCTCATCTCTCACTTTGTTAACGCCTATCTTGTTCTTATTGGGTTATTACTTGTTCAGTGAAGTTTTCCGCTTCTTGTTCCCCAATACGCGCCAGTAAGTTTAACTCGGCTTACGTGAATATTTACGACCCTTTTGACATGTCACATGGGCGAGAGATTTGAACGCGTTGCTAGGTCTTACTACCTTGTGGTTCTGGATTTGTTGCAGCCCTCGGGAGTCTTGTTATGCGATATTTGCTTCGCTTGTCATTGTGTCCTACTTGTGAATTTGCCATTAAAAAGACTTACATAGTTTGATAAATCTGCTGGTATACGTAGAGAGCTAAGTTGAATATTGCCGTTAAATTCTGATTTAGATCTGTTCGGTAAGTCAAAATATCAGATTTTCAAAAGAAAGTTAAATGAATATAATAAAGGATAATATATAACTTGGACTTTTGGACCGGAATAAAAAAAAAAATCTCGTTCATTCCACTGAATATTGATATGTATCTGATATCTATAATCTTGGCAGACGAAATAAAATATGAAATTATCAAATGACTCTGTCTTTCAAAAAAAGACTCTGTTAATATACTGTTAATTTACCCATGCAATTTGTCGGTAACATGACCTTTCCAGCGGTAATCATCGTCACCAGTTGAAGTGTAAAAACTCGTCATTATCTGGGAAGTATTCATGCAGTATTATATAGCAAATACTATGACACAGAATTTAATATTTAAGTTATAAACATCCTTCTGGAGGCTAGAGGTTCCTCTTGATAATAACGATGCTTTTAACATCAGCAGCGAATGAATGGGTAATAATTACTGTAAGGATTACTTCTGTTTTAATTCTTCCATGTTACTCGTCAGCCATTTCCTGCATTTCTGCATGGTGATACGATAAGACGATAAGAGTGGTGTCTTAAATGTTACTAACACTATTTTGGGGATTAAATTTCCAGCAGTGAACATGGAGATACATTGAATAAAATAACGCCTATTTTTTCAGGAAAGCAGTCTTTGAATGTTTCCAGATTATAAACGGAGAGAGTCTTTGTGTTATACAACTGACATTTTATGGAGTTGAAGAATACAACTTTAACCTATTTTTTTTTTTAACCCGGTAAATGTCAAGGACTCCGAAAATAAACGTGGAAAGGAATGTAAAAGAACAATAAAAATTCCAATAACCCATAGGATATCTAAAAGGAATATTTTACTTTATCGTAAAGAAAAGGATTTTCATATTCAACGGCTGCGAAAAAATAGCAATTCAAAGATAGGAACAATTAGGAATTCCAAGACAGTTGAAACAAGTAAGAATGCAGACAATTTGGAATTCAGTTTCAGTAACAGCAGGGGCGAGTAGGAATCACAAGAAAGTAGAATTAAGCATCAGATACAATTTAGGAACTGAAAGACCAGGGCGGTCTTGTCAGGTCTTTAAACAACGGAAACAAAATGTATTAAGTACTTTCTAAAAAATTTTTTTAGAATAAAAACAAAAGGCTGACCCCATTAAGACTTCCGTGGCACATCAAACGTCGAAATTATTTAGCGTGAATCCCCTTTGTTGTTTGTCCTAAGTTTATGTACCAGCCAGTCAATTAATCTGCGTGAGGATATCTTGAAGCGCATAGCGTTAGAATTAATATTTGCAGAGGAAGGTTTATTCGCTTTACTTTATCGTATTTTTAATGCGGTGCAGTTAACGGCTGTTTGAAGAATGTGCTATATCAACGCCAGTGAAGGGTGTGAATTCTCTCTCTCTCTCTCTCTCTCTCTCTCTCTCTCCCTGAAGCGAAGACTCATCACACTCCCAGTGACTCGGTCCGTTCACTTCAGCCGCTTCCGCCAGGCGGCGCTGCAACCCCAGCGTTTCCTTTGCAAAATCTATTAAAAGGTCATTAAAATGTAAGCATAATTGAACAGGCATCACAAAGGGCCGGATAATAACACTTTCGCTTTGAAACGGCTGGACCCGCCGCGTTTCATTGGCTCCCATGTGCTTTCCAAAGCATACCATTACGCGGGTCACTAGATTCATTAACATAATACTTACGAAGCAAAGCACTACTGGCCTTTACCCGCCCCCCCGCCCCCTTCTCTCTCTTATCGCACGCTCCCCTCCCCTTCGCCATCCTTCTCCCCCGGCTTAGATACTCTGATGTATATACCCCTTCTCCTCCCCCCGCCCGTCATCCAATCCCTTTTACACACTCAGCACAATTTTAAACATTTGCTTATAAGATTCTTAATAAAATTTACGAAGCAACATCTACCATCCCCCTCTCCCTACCTACAGATACCAACCTACATATATATACGCAGTCACTTACACATGCACACAAGTGAACATTCAACAACTCGCCACCTGGCCATCCTTACGAGCAGTATAATGTTTACTTTGTACTTTGCAAATCGAACTTACTGTCGAGGTGTACTCTCCTTCACTTGTTTGTAACCTGTAAAATTAGAGGAAAATATCGATATGTTTGGGGAGAAATAATCTGTTGGTCTTTGCGAGTGTGGCTTTTCCAAAAATTTGTGTTTCTGTTTTTTTTTTATGTGTGTGTGTGTGTGAGTGTTTATGTGAGTGTGAGGGAATTAAAGTGGCGGTTTCAAATCAAACTCGTTATGCTGAGTGTCTGGGAGCCTTCACATTTTAGCATACAAATTGCTCCTGAATGCGTTGTCTGCAGTGACTCACGCACGGGGCAGAGAGCGGGAAAGAGTGCGAAAGAGAGAGAGAGAGAGAGAGAGAGAGAGAGAGAGAGAGAGAGAAAACACGTTGTCTTGTTACATGTGGAATTACGTGTCTGTCGCGTGTAGGCACTCGAGTGCTCCTGCGTCAGTTGTGGTTGGTATTTATACTCGTACTTTTGGATACCTTTTTTTTTTTTTTTCCTCCTTTGCCTGTTTGGCTGGGCGCTGTTTGTACTGCTGAGCCAACTCGGGATCCGTTGGTTCTTGCAATTAGCTTTCCTTTCATCTTGCATGATGTTGGTCTCACGGCGGTGTGTCTTGGTGTATGTAACGAAATTACTTATGAATGGCGAATGAATAATGCATTTCATTTTTTTTTATTTAAGAGATAGGGTACTTACGTTCGGCATGTATTACGGAATAGGTAATATCGAAGCCTTTGCTTCCTGATTGGTTTGGAAAACTAAGAAAGATGGGCGATTCTGTACTTAAAAAGTATAACGTATAAAGTGAAACAGTATTTTTAGGAGCATGCAGTACGCCTGCGACACAACTGAAAAATATGCTCGCCATAGCATTGATACCATACTATAAAAACAGCATTGATTCCATACTATAAAAACAGCATTGATATCATACTATAAAAACAGCATTGATACCATACTATAAAAAAACAGCATTGATACCATACTATAAAAAAACAGCATTGATACCATACTATAAAAACAGCATTGATACCATACTATAAAAACAGCACTGATACCATACTATAAAAAAACAGCATTATACCATACTATAAAAAAACAGCATTGATACCATACTATAAAAACAGCATTGATATCATACTATAAAAACAGCATTGATACCATACTATATAAAAACAAAATTGATACCATACTATAAAAACAGCATTGATACCATACTATAAAAAAACACCATTGATACCATACTATAAAAAAACAGCATTGATATCATACTATAAAAACAGCATTGATACCATACCATAAAAACAGCACTGATACCATACTATAAAAACAGCATTAATACCATACTATAAAAACAGCATTGATACCATACTATATAAAAACAAAATTGATACCATACTATAAAAACAAAATTGATACCATACTATAAAAACAGCATTGATACCATACTATAAAAAAAACAGCATTGATACCATACTATAAAAAAACAGCATTGATACCAAACTATAAAAAAAAACAGCATTATACCATACTATAAAAAACAGCAGCAAGGTCGTGAACATCCACTGCATTCACTAGAACGAGAATCACATTTTCTAGGCTGGCTCTTTTAGCGGAAAAAATATTCCAGCTTTCAACCGGCGCTTAAGCCAACGAGCGTAGTTTGAACGACGCATCGGCTCGTTCTCGTTCTCGATAGGGCCTCGGCATCATGCATAAATGTTTCCGGAATTTTGTATATAGCAGTTCAGTTCTCATGTTATCATCGCTGCCGTATTAGCGGAGGTAATCAGAGATAAAGTGAAATGGCATGATTTGCACACGAACTCACTGTTGATGTACATATATATATGTGTATTTATATATATATATATATATATATATATATATATATATATATATATATATATATATATATATATATATATATATAATTTTTTTTATCACACCGTGATTTGTACACAGTCATGAAGCTACAAATGTCGCTTAATATCAAATTCACGCTACCTCGGGAATATCTCTCTCTTGATAGCTCAGTGGGTAGCGTCTACTGGAGTCGCTGAATAAGTTTCGTGTCAAGGGTTCGTGTCCCGACGATACCAATTCATTTATCACTTATATAAATTCCCCTTCGGCGACAATTCTCCATTGGTAGATATTTAAGCGATTTGTAGATAATATATATTTGATGTTATATATATATATATATAATATATATATTAAAAATTTATCTCTTATGTAAAAAATTTATCTCAGTCGCATAATAGTATTGTAAGAAAAATTGAAAAAAAAGCAATTATTAACAAATGATGAAATAATGATTTTTTCATGTATTATTTCTTCTGCAGTCATTGCAAGAACTATTGCACTAATTCTAGTTTCAAAGACCTTGCTTGCTTCTCAACTCTTCCTAACTTGCTACGAGACTTACCACTTTATTTTCAAGCATTACTTGCAATTACCTTACCATCTTTCGTATATAGTAAGCCTACTATAACTTCTGTCATCAATGCAAGTTTTGATCAGTGTCAAAATATCACTTTTGTGTGTCGATGACCTTCGTCTTTGTGACGCTTGTTTATGATGCCATTCTATCAAGCTGTTGTGATATATAAATCCCGATGTGGAAACAACCGAACTATAACGCTTTTGTTTATAATCATTTTGGGTTTGATTGCATTTAGTGTGTGCTGATAATTTCCTATGTATTTTGAGGGTTATTTAGAACAGTAGTTTTGTTTCTTATGTTTTAGCCTGGACGTTATGATTTTTATCTTTAACTCATCATTATTTTATCTAAAATTGTTAGGGTTCAGAATTTCACACACTCTGATACCTGTCTATAACACCTGGGAAGAAGACGTGACCAGGAAAATGGCCCTCGATCCCATCCAACTTTCATCCGTGAATTTTGACCCTTAGTGCCCCATAGTAGTAAAGCCACTTCACTCGTTTCGCGATATTAACTCTAGCCACCGACCACAGCTCCTGTGTTCCCCCTGCGTTTCCTCACAGCACATTTCAACCCTTCCATTCCATCCCCTCTCTTCACCCTCTGTAGTCAGTTGAAGTTCTGGTCTAAGGTTTTCCCCCCTTCTGCATAGCGATGGTGCAGAGTTGGGGAGGGCCAGGACCGGGTGAAGAGTAGTGACGTCTGTGCTCTATTCGTTGAGATGGGCTGCTTCCTGGATGGCAGGGCAAGACGGACAGAGGACGGATCGTAGTAGATCTGCCTAATTTGGTTGCTGCTGATGTTCCAGTGGTTTGGTGATGTTTGCTGTTGTTTATCCCGCTAAAAAATTCAGTGGTTATCATTTCTGTTGTGGTGGTGGTGTGCTCTCCGTGTATAATTTTAGGTAGATTTCTCTGTATATATATATATGCATGTATATGTATATTTATATATGTGTTTGTACGTCTGTATATATGTATAGACATATATATATATATATATATATATATATAAAATATAAGTAACCGTATAAAATAACCGTATAAATGGAGAAGGAGAAGAAGACGAACGATATATTACAGGCAGCATCGATGCCCCTTTATTCGTTAAGGGTTGGAAATGCCACCTTGAAATATATAGCCCTCGTCTGTTCTGGCATTTCTTCATATATATGGGCATTTCATTATTCATTGGACCTGTTTCTACTCCACACACACACATATATATATATGTTTGTGTGTGTATATATATATATATATATATATATATATATATGTGTGTGTGTGTATATAGTAAAATATAATAGTATCCTTTAGCTTAGATCAAAATATATAAATAGCTTTCGAAAACAAGGTATCCTTTTAGCTTAGATCAAAAAGTATAAATAGTTGTCTCATGACGTTGTCTACTGATGGTTTCATGTCGATGACACTAAATACATTTATGAATATTCTTGTTATAAAGCATAACTCCAGATATACATCACACAAAGTACATACTTATCTCCTTCCTGTGCGAACTGCCCAAGCGAAATATGAAACTAAAGTCATTCTATATTCGTACATTTCTGTGTTCATGTTAGCGAACGTAAATGCTTGTTTATAGCCACATAAATGTTTGTGTGCAGCCACGATTGTTCCTGCGAATATAATGCCATTTGGCGTAGGATCTCGACTTATTTAAGGTGGTCAGCAGGTATTGCATCCCATCACAAAACTACCTCACAAGCTCTCCAAAACATTCACGCTATTACACCAAATTTTTCGCCTGCATAAATGCCCCAGTTCTTTTAATCTATTCAGTTTCTCCCTGTTAACCTGCGTAATAAGCATAACAAATTGATTCGCATTATGATAAAACAAAGCATTCGCGTTGCTAATGCTCACAAGCTGATGTAAAGAACCGACTTAATCACATGATGCGAGCCGATCTTTTTCTGAGGATTTTGAAGAATCCACTTGCTTCGTGGACATGCTACTGGCCGCTTCACTGGAGAACAGGGGTAGGCAAAGATATTGAGCTAAATGAACGTGGTTTCGTAATTGTATGCGTATATATGTGTGTATATATGATATATATTTACACACAAGCTATAATTCTGCTACATTCTGATTTAGAGGATCATACCATTTTGGCCATTGAGAAGAAACCTAATGCTCTATCTAAGGTGAACTATATAGTTTATGTCGATGGAAATTGATTTTATTTTAGAATTAAGAACAGGTTTTTTTTTTTTTTTTTTTTCTTTCATCCGTTCTCTTAGAGACCGTTTTCAAGATTGTCATTTCTCACACACACCCATATATGTGTGTAATATATATATATATATATATATATATATATATATATATATATATATATATATATATATATATATATATATATACACAGTATATAAAACATGTAAAAAGAGTTGTTGGATGAAAATGGGGAAATTATACATGTAATCAGTTATAAAAATAAAATCGTTTAGAATTCTGTTCATCAACTTAATCTTGGCGTTTGAAGCAGATTGACAACTCCTGTTTATAATTTCTCATACTTTCTTCAATAACCTACATATATGTGTGTGGAAGAATATATATATATGTGTGCGAGTGTGTATACATGGAGGATAGGAGTCACTTGTTACAGAGCAGCCATTATTATCATCTGGCACTAACTTCCAGGTTAGAGAAAATTTGCATTTAGAATCAGCATTGCTGTTGAATAAGGAATGGGTATGCAAATTCTCAGGACGAGAACAACAGGACCCGCAGTCCTTTGAACTGAAATTGGGCCACAGAGAACGGGAAATATTCAAGCCTGCTTGCATTTTTTTTTTGTCTACTGGAACATTATCTGGGATTTTAAAAGTATAAATACGCTACTTCGTGAGAGAACGCGTTAAGGCTTTTTGCTTTTTGTAACGTGAAGAGCAGTTGGGATACTTTTTTTTTATTCATGTGGAAAATAAATGTTGTTCGTTTTAATTTTATTTTTATATATCTACGCTCATTATTTTTATGTTATATATGAAGCGCAATGTGCTGTTTTGAAATGCAGAGAAGTTGGCGACAGTTGTGTACAATATCTGGTGCTTGATTGCTTGCGTTTTCGCCATTAAATATGAAATCTTCCCTTGGTTACATACATACATAATACATAAACACACACACACATATATATATGTGTGTGTGTGTGTGTGTGTTAATGAAATGTTTGTTAGTGTGCAAAGCTCCACCGAAAATAAATGAAGCGAAAGTATTATTCGTAACCGTTTCTTTTTATTTAGGTACCTAAATACACGAAACTCGCGGGAATTCAATAATTCGTTCAATTTTTTCTCGTGTAATACTTTGCATTTAAACACCCTTTGTCTCATACACAAGAACATTATTTATATATATACATATATATGTGTATATATGTATGTATGTATATATATATATATATATATATATATATATATATATATATATAAACAGTGTGTGTGTAAATAGGAATTTTGGAAACAGTGAAATAGAAAACCAGACAGTCTAGTTTAAAAATAGTACAGTATCATGATACCGGTGAAATATAATATTTTCCGTCCGCGTTAAATTAGGATGGATCTTATGCCAAAAGCTGTATAAACAAACAGTCGCATATACACAAACAGCCACTGATGTTCATTAACATGCGTACAGAAATGTGAGGATATGTAATTGCTTCAGTCGGATACAGACGTTTCTTGGAAAACGTCACGATTTTAAATGTCGTGTTTAAGCAAAATTTCATGATATTTGCACGGGAAATATGTATCATAGCTGTATAAATAGTGGAATATTTACTCATAAAATTATATAATGTCAGGTTCTAAAGTTTGAAGATGAAAGCTACCTCTTAGATTTGTAGGTGGGAGTCGACATCAACATATACCTCCCTCGATGGCCGTGTGGTTTAAGGCGTCACTGTAGTCAGGAGTTCTTGTCTTCCGTGGTTCGAGCCCTCGAGATGACGAACTTATTATCAACTAAAAATTCCCCTTCGGGTAACATATGAAAATATATTATTTTAATGCTGAAAATAACATTTTAAATTCTCCAGGTTTAATTTAAAATTGACACAGTTCATTTTTTTGCTTAGTTCTGTATAGATTAGATAATACGTTTTGGATTATGTTATGTGATGTCAACAGATGGTTTGCGAAATGATTTCAGTCTTAGAAATGTTTTGAACTGCATCAATACAAAGGAGAAATATCTAAGAATAACTGAGAATATCCTCGGTCCTGTAATTACACTTAGCAAACTTTTAATGAGGATGGGATTCTCTTTGTCATATAATTTCCAGTGCTTAAGTAGAAAAAATGATTACTCCTCCTATCCCAAAAAATGTTTTATTTGCGGACGAGACATGGTAGAACAGAATAATCATTATGTTGGCGACGGTATTTGATTGTATATTATTCTGCATGCTTGTATCCCGTTAATGACGAGTTCTTCTTATGGCAACGCTGTAAATAAGTGTAACCAGGCGATAATCATCACGAATGTGTCGATGAAGTAAACAAAACTGGAATAGTGCCACCATCAGTGTTATCTTGCAACATTCCGAACTACCTGGAATTGATAAGAACTGGAGAGATTTGATATATTCAGGACAGGTGTCACAGGCTTGTTTACCAAACAAATGAAGTCCTGATTCTTATTCGGCGAATTTAGAGGATGGCAAACTAATTATCTGACTTTCATAGGATAAAAATCGTTGCGTGCAGAGGTTATGGAGTCACGTGGAGTTGTACTGATGTTAGTAGTAATGATATTGCAATGATGATGATATTCTGATGATACAAAAGCCTTCCACAAAATAGGATTTCCATCTGTGAAAGATAAATTGGTGAAATAACAGGACAATAACTGAATAATTGGCGGACGAAATATTAATATGAATGTGTAAATGTAATGGAATAAATAATTAAAAAGTTTTGAGCAACACTCTGTGAAAGATAAATTGGTAAAATAAATAACAAGACAATAACTAAATAATTGGCGAACGAAATATGAATATGTGTAAATGTAATGGAATATATAATCTAAAATTTTTGAGCAACACTCTATGAAAGATAAATTGGTGAAATAAAGAACAAGACAATAACTGAATAATTGGCGGAAGAAATATGAATATGAATACGAATGTGTAAATGCAAAAGAATAAATCATTAAAAAGTTTTGAGCAACACCATGGTTAAAAATCTTCGGCACACCAGAGGGCGGGAGAACATTGATCACCATATGGCAGCACTCATATAAGTAAACGAGGCGCCTGATATGAAACAGCTGTTGCAGATAGCAGCCCTGATACTTCCATTCCCTTCGCAAAACGCAACTGGAACGAGAGGATGTTGAACAAACCCCAGCTCCCAAAAAAGTGAATATTACTTAGGTGAAGGAAAGGCTTCAGTGCCGCCCTCCATCTAGGGGCATTTCTCTGTTACACCCTCGGAAATAGAGGCTAGTGTTGCCTCGGTTCATAAAGCACGAGGATATGCAGTACAATGGTTTTGTTTGACGTGCAGCAAATTAACTTTATTCATCTTGCTTCTCGTCCTTTATCCTGTTCATATGAAATTGTTTTCCCATTTTGTTATTCCTTCCGTTTGAAAGCTATGGAGAACAGCACTCACTGTATACACTGTTTATTCGCCAAACTAAATTCTGCTCACATGCCGGACCCGAATTGACTACATAGCTTACTACTGTAGCTATGAGGGCAATTGCAATCTTTTTGTATTTTTTTTAAAGCGTTCGTATATTCTCCTGTTTATTCATTTTTTCGTTACCGTCGCACATTAACTTTTACAGTGCTTCGCACTGAATACTTTTATTTCTTTCACAGCGAAATGGATCTGTAATTCCATTGTCGTTTATTGTTCATTGTTACTCTTACCAGTGTCCTGCTCCTCCTTATATAAAATAAATAAACTATTAATCTCAATCTTAGACATGAACTTAAAAATTAGAGATCATTAAATGTCTTGTCGATGAATAAATACTTTAAGACTCCCTCCCGTCCTAATGACTGACTTTGATAATGGCAGCTTCCTTCTAATACCTAAGATTCTAATACCCATAGAAAATTAGAAGAATATATCGTCCCCTGGATCATTACATTCTTTGCCTATTGCGCTTGGCACCCGTTATCTTACTAGATAAGACATAGTCATGTCTTAAAACGCTGAAGAGGAATTTGTCGAAAAGTTGTCCTTGGTAGTTCATTCTTTCATTTATTTTTCTTTAGCTATCATAATTTTTCTTATTGTTTTCCTTTATTTATATATATATATATATATATATATATATATATATATATATATATATATATATATATATATATATATATATATATATATATATATATGTATATGTGTGTGTGTGTTTCTAAAGAGTGCATGATCATACGCGACCGCACGCATGGTGAAACTCCGTTCTGACTTTTATTGCGGGAAAAAATAGAAACATTTTTAAACAGAGTTACGTATAACCTTTATATACCCAAATGATACCGGTCTGTATTATGTAAGTGGCATTCAATTCCGCACTTGTCATTCCTTGCAGGGTGAAATGAGCAGACTCGACACCCAGCGATTAACAGCTTTTGTGGAATGGGAAACGGTTACGCCGACCCTGATAGGATAAAAAAAAAAAAAATGGGAGAAAAAATTGATGGTTTTAAATGTTTTGGGTAATTTCAAAACCTAACTCCAATTGCAGGGACTATAAACTTTCACCTTGCTGTTTAAATTTCCCGAACTATTTCAGCGTTTACGTTTGCCAGTTAGTGTGTGTGTGTGTGTGTGTGTGTGTGTGTGTGTTTTGCACCAGTGTTAATCATACTTTTTTAAAAATTTTTACCGGACGTCGATTCGATCTCCCGATGGAAAAAAAATCGTCAATCGACCTTTTTGCCTCTCTCCTTTTGATGGGCCCCCACGAAATCGAAACCGGGAAATATGGTCGAGAATATACCACAGACTCGACTAATTATAGATGTAATAGAGATTAGGAATCCGGGGAGACGTGGGCGGCATTCATTCCTGCAAAGGATCGCTCAGCGATTTGTCGGGTCGCATCTTTCGCTGACTTTGGGTGAGATGTTGGACTGACGGATGCTGATAAGGGCGAGAGGCCCACTGGCGGCTGATGGCAACGATAAGGAGGGAAATGGATGCAGTCAAGATTATGATAATGGATGCAGGATGTTGGGGAGAGAGAGAGAGAGAGAGAGAGAGAGAGAGAGAGAGGGGGGGGGCAGACAAACAGACGTAGATGTAGAATATTAAAGTAAACAAACAAATTGAGAGAGAGAGAGAGAGAGAGAGAGAGAGAGAGAGAGAGAGAGAGAGAGAGAGAGAGAGAGAGAGAGAGAGAGAGATCACTAAGTAGTTTTAAAGCCCAGCTGACATTTTCCTATAGTTTGTTCAATATTATTGATACTTATTATACAAGAGGTTCAAAGTACATTAGCGTTAAAATTATAGCATTTTCAGAAATGAGAGAGAGAGAGAGAGAGAGAGAGAGAGGGGTGGGGGGGGGGTTTACTAAGTAGCTTATATCTCAACATATCTTTTCCGATATTTTATTCAGCATTGTTTATACTTTTAAACAAAAGGGTAAGAGTATATTAGCGTGAAAATGATAGCACTTTCCGAGATGAAAACAATACCACAGAATTTCCCTTTTAATTCAACATTAGATTAACGCTCGTTAATTACACGCAGTGAAAACGGGCAATTAAAAAGATACTTTTCCCCAAAATAAAAAATTCCGACTCTTTTTTTGGCGTTATGCCTCAAATGGTAATATTCTCACATGATTTGTGTAGCAGTTTTTACGAGATTTTTTTTCGTGCTCCGTTCTTTTTCCTTGTAACAGACCTTCCGAAGTTATTGGGTCGACCGTGGCATAAAGAAACTGATTCATAAGCAGACTGATAAAGAAACTATGTGATTAATAGCCTTTAGCTGTGCTGATTGACATAGGAAAAGATTAGTGTAGGCAAGAAAGCGGAAAATCTATGTTTAATCATACGGGGAAGGATAATCAGAAAATGGAAAAATCTTTAATAAAAATGATTTTTCTACAAAGTCGTTCAGAAGGAAACAAAAACTAGCTTGACCCTAGGTTTATCCAGTTTATCAGAATGTATTGCGATAATCTGTATTTTCACAAGAGATCCAGATTTTACAGAATATATCAAGGCATCCCACTGCTCTGAGCGCTTCCAGAACAGATGAAGGTGATAGCACAGAAAATAATATGTTAAAGAACAGGAAAATATCAATGTTGTTAACTGTTGCTGCTCAGGTGGAAAGGGACTAGCAGAGAACATTTACCCTCGCTAATGAAAGTCTAAAGTTTTATCAAACGGCGACGAATCCCTGCTTCTGCCAAAGAATGATTTAAACATTTGCCTTAAGAAAATTTGAGGCTGTGAAGATGAATGAATGATTGAGAGGATTAACGAAATGTGCCATGAATTCAGGTGGGAAAATCAGATTTATGCCCGTCCTTCCAAATCAACCTCACCAGACTGACCTCAGAAGTAATCTGCAGTCATGAATAAACCCATGTTCTTTGCACCACTTTTGACCAAATTTGCCTGCGACTTGAGTAACGCAGATGAATTTCTGCGCTTTAGCCAGTGGCGTGATGGTGAGGAATCTTTGGCAAAGAAGCCACTCCGTTCAGAATGAAAACACTGAGCAATGGGGCGAATTTCATCTCAACTGCCCATCGTCGAATTGCTTCCAGCAGAGGAATCTCTCTCTCTCTCTCTCTCTCTCTCTCTCTCTCTCTCTCTCTCTCAGTCCCTTTGATAATCATTTGATAGAAGTACACCACACCTAGTTATGACGAATTTTCTATATGACTCTCGTGAATTTCGGCAGTGATAACACTAAATGTCCAGAAGAAAAAACTCGTGGATGTCAGTTATTTCTTATCCTTAGCGGTTATGATGACCTGTATACCCTCCAGTGAAAAACGAAGCCCATGTGGAAAACATGGTAAATGAGTGAAAGGGTTTCAGGCACATTCACAAAACTCAGTGTTTGTAGCAACCTTCAAAACTCTGTAAGAATTTTTCTTATATTAATGTATGACAGAGCCAGTGCTATTTCAGCTGTTAGGGAGGAAAGGCTTGATATTTTAAACCAGGAAACACAGACCTTTTAACACAGTGCCACCAACTCAATCAGCGATGAGAGAAAATGTAAAACATGTTGCTTATCGAGCAGGACATATGTAGGGAAGCTGATGTCACGAAAATCCAGAAGTTCCAATTGATTAAGCATTGCGCGATATGAAAAACTGATTCATCCGGATATCTGGTGTGTCTTGGCTTAGCTAGTCTTCGGATTTTTCGTTTCTCTGCATTGACCTGTTTTATCTTTGAATGTACTAAATGAAAGACTCGAAATTAACCCCTACTACACACCCACCCCCTAACATCCCGAAAAACAAGTAAAAATACAATAGTCATTAATTGGACCATTGGTGCATTTGGTACACTGATGGTTTTTGCCGGATGGAATTTTATAATTTTTATGAGTTACTGCGATCAAATACCATGAAATTACGTCGGCCACTGCAAACAGAAAAATCCAAAGTAAAATAAAAAGTAGAACAAACATTTTCCTAATGATTCAAAGTTTAAAAACGAATGACTTCAAGAGAGAAAGAACGCTGCCAGAAACGAATAACACGAGAAAAGCAAAGCCCGCTAATACTCTCTCTCTCTTCCTCCAGCAGCTGTTGGCTTGTTCAAACTATCACCTTGATGGGAGGTTTATCCTGTGATGAGCCGGTTACAGATAATGGGGCATTTGCAAGGCGGAGAGGAACACGCTCGAGTCAGGTGTTATTGAATATTGTATTTGTTTTGCGGAAGGAATTTCCAGGCCGTTCTGTTTTCGATGCCAAATTAACTCCTCCCAGATCTGCTTTGCTCTGTGCGTCAGGTCGTGCATGGCCTTGTCAGTGATTGTAAGAGTAATTGTTTACACTATAGGAGCGAAAATGGTTTGTATTTTATTTTATAGAAAGGACGCTCTATTATAATCAAGGAGAATGTTAGTATTCGAAGCAAGTCATAAACTCTTTTAAATGCATCGTTAACGGAAGTACTACAGCCTGCTTGCTATAACAGAGGAACTGAATTCTATAGGATAGAAAAGACACTCTATTATAATCAAGGAAAATGTTAGTATTTGAAGCAAGTCTTAGACTTTCTTTTAAATACATCGTTAACGGATTTACTACAGCATGCATGCTATGACAGAGGAACTGATATCTATAGGATAGAAGAAACTTATCGTTTTCGTGTTTCATTCGGCAACAGCCAATCTCCCCAGTTTTCCACCTCTGATCTCATTACTCCAACGCTATTTCATTTGCATCTTGTTCCTAATCATTCTAAGCGAGATTTTTCCCCCTTTTTATACTGACGCTTCCTCCCAGTCGTGTCCATCTCTCACTACCATTGTCATTCTACTCCCATTTCCCGTTGTCCATCTCTCAGCATCCATTTGCAACGACCCTTCAAGTCCTGATGTCATCCCCTCAAGTTCTGATGCGAGTTTCTACGCCGCCCTGCGGTTCCAAATTCCCGTCATCTTAGTGTATTGCTCCCAGTAATTGAGTGCTTTTCATAAGCTGTACATCTTTTTTCATCATCGAGTCCCCTATTTTTTTTATATATTTATATCTGTACAGTGATCTTCATATCTAACGTTGGTCGTTCATGTGTTTCCAGTATTTATCCTATGAATGTTGTAGATCATCCCAGCCAGTCTCAATTCGAAGGTAGTTGTTCTATATTTGTATATATATATATATATATATATATATATATATATATATATATATATATATATATATATATATATATATATATATATATATATATATATATATATATATATATATATATATATATATATATATATATATATATATACATCTGGTATCCATTTACAATTGGCTGAGCTTGGGGCAGTAAGACGAAGCAAACCACGGACCTTTAACATCTGAGCCGACATCTGTATCCTTCACCCACCTCTCTCTCTCTCTCTCTCTCTCTAAGTATTTACATCTTTCCCTAATTAAAATGGTCCTCTGATAATATTCCTTGTCCTTTCTTTCTTACTTATTATTTTTCTCATAGGCTTCAGTCCCCTCCATAAATCACTCTATATTTTGTTAGTGTTTAAAATATAGTAAAATGCAGTTATTCACAATCATGTATAAAGTACAACCAAATTCTCTACACAAGTATTTCAACAGGAAGAATCCTGCCCTCTCTCTCTCTCTCTCTCTCTCTCTCTCTCTCTCTCTCTCTCTCTCATTTTACCGCTTTTCCGACCATTTCGAAGGCGAATTTAAATCAGATGTGTTTTTTCGACTCCATTCCATTTCAGTGAATCGCAGATCGCAACAAATTAGCTATCACTTTGCCTTACAAATTGCTTCGTAGCCTTGCAACCCTTTGAGCCCGTCGCGCCCATTTTCCGCTTTCGGAAAAAAAAATGAAACTCTTCTTTGCATGTTTTCTTCTTTGTTTCATTGCGTTTTGCTCGTGTCGGTTCTGTCTCGCCTTCTCGGTGAACGCTGAACGGGGAAGAATGGTCAGATGAATTTGTACGCGTTTCGAAGGACAGGTTATTCCTCGGGAGCCTAAAAGCGTTGGGAGAGGAATGTTGTGTATTTTGGCCCTGTCTGGTTTTTTGCTAATTTGTGAATGTGTGTGTTTTGTTTTTTCTTATAAGTACCGATAGGTTTGTTTATGAATCGCTTATAATTTTCTGAGCTTGTATGCAGTGTTTATTAATAGGTATTTTCTGAGTCTCATTATGACACTGAGCTCTGAAAACGTTTTAGAGTATGAAAGAGAGAGACTGGGACAGTCTGTTTTCAGTATTATAAACTCCGAATACCTGTATACAGTACAGCTATGTATTGCTCACCATACAATTTTTATTTGTTAATTAGCCATTGCTCATTCTCTTTCAAGCACAGATTTCGATGAGATGTAAATAGTCAGAATTATAGACAAGATCAACCAGCACGAAACAATCGAGCAAAAACTGCAAAATATTTCACCTCAAATTCGAAAACGATCCCCAATGCATTTTAACTTTTCCCATCTCAGGTCGTTAAGTTGAATTTAAATGAAATCTCCCCCACTTTGTATCGCGAATTACATCATGTAATTGGCAATCAGGCGAAATGCAATCGATGAAACTTGCTTGTTTGGGACGAACGTCAGGTCGATTGCCTTCGCCTCTCCTTTGGGATAATGCTGTTTGGAAACGGAGGAATGAAATGAACGATTTCAGCATCTTTCTTTTGTTCGCAGCGCAGATGGATAGCACGTCGTGGCTACAGCCCTGACGTGCCTCTGAACAATTACATCTTGCGTATGGACTTAATGTATTCGCAAGCATTTAGCTCCTGCAAAATGTGCTCATGAAGGAAAAGAGTGTATCATAGGTGTTCAGGATCAGAAATGGGGCGTGTGACAGGATAATGAGAGAAGTAGCGTTTTTATTTGTGCCTGGGAATTAAGTATTGTTTTAACAAGCTTTACAGCACACTGAAGAGGTCGAAATCAAAGTGATTAGAGCTGATAATGCATAACCTGTTGCAGGTGCAGTTGACATTACGAACAAACACCAAACCCATATGTTTGTGATAGTGGTATATGTTCGGCAGTTTTTTCCTTGCCTTGCTTGAAAGCCCTGGGATTGTCTCCGTGCTTCTGTGTTTCTTATGTGTACTGTAAAAGGCATGTTAAGGCTGCTCTCTTCGTTGACAAGTATTGCTTTCAGGGTTGGACCGAAAAAGGGCATTAATCTTTCATCACATCTTCCTCGAATCTAGGCAGGTGATCTAATCTTTGCAGGAGCTGCTGAGGGCTGAGCAAGCTTCCAAGCCATTGAATAGGTCCTACGTCAAGCAAATAAAAAAAAAGATAGGATTATAAGAATGAATAAATACTCGGATAAACATGTCGAGACTGGTGATGAGTTATATTTATGACGAAGGACGCAAGGACCTCGCAATTACTACAATACTTGTAACTGCATAGACTTGTATGCGCTGGTTCCACTTGTGAAAGTGCAAAGGAAATTACTTGCATGTCTTCAAAACTCGTCCACCCATCGTGGAAAACAACTCTTATGAAGGCTTGAGACACGAGGACCTCATTCGAGCGAGAGAGAAGACAAATAAATGTCACAGATGGCGAAGTCGGAACGCATCAGGAATCTGGAATCCAAATGCGAGAATGGGGAGTACAAACAGAATTCCATGCGGATGTTATTGATGCCGGCAGTTTATTCTTCAAATTCGCATATGGCTCTTACAGTGCTTGCGTTATTTGCGAACAGACGAATGAGGCTTCTTTGATTTTTTTTTTTTTTATTTGTTTACACTTGGAATTTGCGTTCATGTGAATTATCTACCTTTTTTGGCTATTCTTTCGCGATAGGTGCCTTCCCGTATTTTGAGATATCTTGCCATTGTTTTTCTCCCTCTGTTTATTTATATATATATATATATATATATATATATATATATATATATATATATATATATATATATATATATATATATATATATACTATATATATATATTTGTCACTTATGAACGCATGACTTTCTAATATTCACAAATATTACACCACTAATATCGTTAGATATCAAAATCACTACACCTTGGAAATAACTTACACCCAATGGTGTATATATAGGTATTTTTGTGTGTGTATATATATATAGTATATATATAAATATATACATATATATATATATATATACTGTATATTAAT